>NC_074693.1:29082360-29302360 GCF_029448725.1 Salvelinus fontinalis | reverse complement strand
CTGACTTTGGCACACCAGGCAACATTATTATTCACACCGGCACCAACAACCTGCGAGAGGAGCAGGAGAGAGTAGGCAGCCTGGTCAACAGAATAGCAGAGAGGGCCTCTGAGCGGTTCCCCAACTCCCACATCACCATCTCCACTCTGCTGCCCCGCAAAGACTTTCATCCCCATACCATTCAGAAAGTCAACGCTGACATCACCAGAGGGTGTGGCCTACTCCCAAACGTACACGTTGCTCACCACCCAACAATCACCCCAGAGCATCTGCACGACCACTCCCATCTGAGGAAACAGACATTAGGGATGTTTACCAAGTCTCTAAAGGACGTGGCACTTGGTAGACAAACACCCCATGCCGTATTGGACAGAGGACCACCCAGAGACCCCTACCAGACCACTGCACCAACAAGGAGCCCCAGGCCCCTTCAACGCCACACCAGACCCAGCGCACCCCACAGGCCCCACCCACCACCAGACCATCACCACTTCCATCGGCTTAGCCAGACCGGACCGGGCCCAGCCTACTACCCCGCATCAGACCACCACCCCTACCAGACCAGAGAGGAAGCCCCACGGCCCAGACCTGGTCCCCCTCCACTCCACAGGGCCCAACAGCAGGACCAGCGCAGCTACGCAGAGGTCGTCAGAGGACAGGAGAACCTTGTAGGATTAAGTGAGATTAAACAGCTCCTCCAATACATCTGCACTAAACTGCACTAAACACACACACACGGACGCATGCACACACACACGCACACACACACCTATTGTACTCAAATGTACTTGTTCAATGAATAGGAATGTTTATATATATAACAGAAAGAATGTTAGCTGTTATCCTGTTTATCTCGTTCTTAACAACTTAATAGTTAGTAGTCACAGTATTTCTGACTGCTATTCTTTCTTTTGTAACATGAAATCGCTATCAGTTAGCATGTGGAACATTCAGGGCCTAAACTCATCAACCTTTGGACTGAAGAGTTTAGCACTGGAGTTCAACAAAAACCTTAAAGATGTTGATGTCATCATTCTTCAGGAGACATGGTGTAAGGCTGACATTGTCACTCACTGTCCCACAGGTTACAGAGAGGTAATTGTACCGTCACAGAAACACAGCTCTGTCAATAGAGGCAGAGACTCTGGAGGACTGATCATTTGGTACAAATCCGAACTACAACATCTAATTGACCCCCTAAAAAATTGGCAAATATCACATTTGGTTAAAACTGAAAAAAGAACTTGTACTGACAGAAAAAGATGTGTTGCTTTGCGCAATTTATATCCCCCCCTCAGAATCCCCATATTACTCAGAGGAGATCTTCCCCACCCTTGAGGAAGAGACGTGCCATTTCCAGGCCCAGGGAAATGTGCTCATCTGTGGGGACACAAATGCGCGCACAGGAACACTACCTGATCTAACGAGCACACGAGGGGACAGCTTTATTACAGGCCATACTGTTTCTAACTGCCTTAATCTCCCCCATAGAAACAACAGTGACAGCACCGTCAACAAAAACGGAAGGGATCTGTTGCAGCTCTGTAGAAGCCTGGGTCTGTACTTTGTCAATGGTAGGTTACGGGGGGACTCTTTGGGGAGATTCACCTACTGCTCACCTCTTGGCCACAGTACAGTAGACTATATGATCACAGACATTGACCCTTTCTCTCTCAGCTCATTCACTGTCAAGCCACTAACACCTCTGTCTGATCACAGCCAAATTACATTGTTCCTCAAAAGAACAGACATGGAAACAACCACACATTCACAGCCCAGTAAGCTGTACAACATCAGAAATTCATACAGATGGGCCCAAAACAGCACAGAAGAATACCAGAAAGCAACCTGGAACCAAAATATCCAAACACTCTTAGATAACTTTCTGGATACCACATTCACTCAGTAAAGAAGGCATCAATCTAGCAGTACAAAACATCAACTATATATTCAGGCAAACGGCAAAAGAAGCACAATTGAAATTGATAAAAAACAAAACAAAAAAGATCACAGATGACAACTGGTTTGATGCAGATTGAATTGTAGTATAAAGCAAATTGAATTGAATTTAATTGAATTGAGAGAGAGAGACAGAGAGACAGAGACATACAGTGACAGAGACATAGAGAGACAGACGGTGACAGAGACATAGAGAGACAGAGAGAGACAGAGAGACAGAGACAGACAGACAGAGAGAGAGAGACAGAGACACAGAGAGAGAGAGAGAGAGAGAGAGAGAGAGAGAGAGAGAGAGAGAGAGAGAGAGAGAGAGAGAGAGAGAGAGAGACACACACACAGAGGGAGGGCGAGAGAGAGAGAAACAGAGAGAGACAGAGAGACACAGAGAGAGAGACAGAGACAGACAGACAGAGAGAGAGAGACAGAGACACAGAGAGAGAGAGAGAGAGAGAGAGAGAGAGAGAGAGAGAGAGAGAGAGAGAGAGAGAGAGAGAGAGAGAGAGAGAGAGAGAGAGAGAGAGAGAAGATAGATCTAAATATCTCCCTGACAGACTGGGTAAATTGTAGTAATTGAGTAAATTGAAGATCTACAGCTAAATGTCCTCTAACCTGGAGTCTTTGAAGGAGGTTTATTTTTCTTCTGGACACAGTAAACTGCCAACACCATCACTAAGACAAGGACCACTCCTGCCAGAGACCCTGCTGCCATTCCTATGTACTTTGAGGCTAAGAGAGGAAGCAGACACAACATATAAGAATGAAGATTGCTCCATTGTAAAAACATAATAATGGTAATAATGATAACGATACCAATAATACATCAGAATAAACATGATCACTTACTAAAAATCCAAAAGGTCTGAGTGGTGTTAGTACGAGTGTTGTTAGTCAAGCCCTGGGTGTGATTGCTGGGTCTGGAGGTCATTAGGGTGTCATGCCCCGGGCCCTTACCGGTGGAGGTTTTACTGGTGGGGGCCACAGTCACAGTCACCACTGTTGTAGACTCAACACACAGGGTATTACCAGTGGCATTCACCCACTCTGATACCTTTGTCCCGTTGGATGAGGTGCAGTTAACATATATCAGCCCTGTAGGCAATCCAAACAACAGTAATCACATGCGTATCTGAAATACATGTAAAAGGATAGTTCTGTTTCGAAACAGATCATTTTTCATTGTACATTTTTTAAGTTTAAGATTTTGTCATTTATCATTATAACCATCATTATTATTATCATTAATCATTCATATTGTTGGTCATAATGTATTTTTAACAAAGTAAATTAAACAGTAGATTACCTGGACAGTGTGAGATTCTCCTGCTGACAGTATCACTGCTGATGTTGTTTCTGACGGTACAGGTGAGATTTGCTGACAGGCCTTTCTTCAGAGTGATGGTGTTTGTCTCGTTATCAGGAGAGGTCTCAGTGTCTCTCAGCGTCTGTCCATCCAGAGTCCAACTGTACTGGGGACCATCCCCCTCAGAGGAGCAGGACACCCTCCTCTCTCCATGGGACAGACACTCAGAGGACAGCTGAGGACTGGACACTGGAGCTGTGGGGGAAGAAGGATATGTAACTGTAGTAAGAGGGCAAAACACATTAGAACACAACACCAGCCATTCTTCTCGAAAGCCACAGAAACTACTGTAGTCAACAGGAGCAGCAGATTCATGACACATAATGACTGCATTTCAAATAACCAACAGATGATTTAATGTTGATGGATGTGGTTATGACTCTATGTACCACATAGACATATGAAAATATAAATGACTCCATGGTTACAAATAAAATGCATTTCTCATAATTTGTATTATTAGGTAGTCACATATTTGTAGTTTAGCCAGAGCAATATGTAGAGCTTGTCATTTGTAGTAATTATTTGGTAAGTTAGTTATTTACCTTCGATGAACAGTTGTAATCCTCTGGTCCTTAGTGCTACCCCTGATAAATTAAATGTTTCTAGCAGGTATTCACCAGAATCATTCCTTCTTGTGTTATTTATCCTCAATGTCCCATTGTTTATAAAGAAGTGTACTCTGTCTCTAATGGGGGTGTCGCTTATTACCAGTTTATCCTTCTTCGTTTTGAGTATCTTTGTTTTAGCACCAGTTGAGCCTTTATAAAATGAGAGTTCATCATATATCGTGGTATCAGTCACCAGCTGGAGATAGACAGTTCCTCCTAGAGCTCCATAACACTGAGATCCATCTTCTCTAGCATCACAGGAAGTCTCCAAGCCTGAAGATCAAGAAGAAAAGACAATGTAGTGACTATCACTGTTCTAGCCCATGTCAAGTCATGTATCATTTTACAGACGAGGATACAAGCGGCTAACAGTATAACCAAACCAACAGCATCAACGTGATAGGGATCATTAAGTCAGTGATCATTATTATGGTACAATGAGTAAAGAGACAACTGTCTTCTACAGTGTTCTGAATATTGTCCCTCATCATCCATCATTTCTGCTTCATGATTTACAAGACTCCTGATATTATATTCTGCATAAAAGAAGAGGGAAACCAACACCTATAAAGATGTTTCTTACCATGAGACACTCCTGCTGAGATCACCAACAGTCCTAAAATTGCCTCCATGTCTCTTCACAACGCAGGGTCTCAGTTTATTAAAATTAACTTCAGTTCTTCAACAATATTTTCTAATCAGAGCTGAATTTCCAACACCTGGCAATGTTTTACAGCACAAACAAAACTAACGCAAGGAAAGTATGAGAGAGAGCTGTTCCTGCCACTCAGAAGACCTCTACCAGTTTGTGACAAGCAAAAGAAGAAGTGTCATTTTCACCCTGATCATAGGTTCCGACAGAGGACAGAGGGAGAGTCACGTCACAGTTTCACTTCTTCATTATATGAACAACCAGGCTGGCTTCATGTCTCCTGTGTGATGGATTTAGACAGGATGTCAAAAATGAGATAATTGATGCTACTTTTGAGTGTGAAGAAGAGATGTTGGCGCCTGAGAAAATAACAACTCATTGGTTGTGTCAGGGCATTGGTCAGCTCTCACACACTGCTGTCCAACACTGACATGAATACACTACCTTTTTCTTCACAATTAGTAGGCTCTTTCACTCCATACATGAAGAAGTGAGAGAGAGATGTATTAAGACAGGAAATTGAGAGGAAGAGAGGTGAGAGAAATAAGAAGGGAAACAGAGAGGACCAGCAGATCAAAGTCCAATGTTTCCCTAATAGTGGTTTGTGACCCTCTGGTGTCTTCGGCCGGCTACAACTGATTCCTTTTGGGTTGAGGCTGTTGGCTAGACACAATAACATGTTGTAGAGGGAAATGGTTAGTATGACTGTATGTTGAGACTTTAAAGGTTAAAACATGTTCATTCTATTACAGGACTCACCACGGCAAGTGTATACAGTTTAGTTGTTGGGTTGTTCATGTACATTTCATGTACTTCACCGTAGGGATGGTATTGGCCAGGTGATGAGCGGTGCCTGGTTTCCTCCAGATGTGGCGCTTGGCTTTCAGGCCAAAGAGTTCAATGTTGGTTTCACCAGACAAGAGAATCTTGTGTCTCATGGACTGAGAGTCGCAGAGATGGGATAATGTAGAAGATAGGCAACACCTGGAGGGGGTGGAGACAAGCACAAAGACAGGTGAAACAGATCAGGATGTGACACATAGACAAATATATATGCATCACAGAATGAAGAAAACTGTAGCCTCTTACTCAGGGCCGCTAGGGCCGTTATGGGCGGGCCTTAGGGGGCCTGGCCCTGACCACGGTACCTCCTTTCCCGTCCAAATAAAATATTTTAATATGATGAATTTATTGGACCGAGATGGCCGCCGACGGAAAGACGCATCAATCTCAGATAAAGACAGAGGGGCGATAGTAGTTTCAGCCACTTGCGAATTGAAGGATAGTTGGCGGGTGCAGAGTGCACTGTTCAGATGATGGAATTATTTTGGACAAACATGCAAAGGTAACCTACATTTTGAAGTGATTTATTTGGCAATCAGATGAATCCATCAAGACTGGTTGTATTCATGCCATGTAACGGCATTCCTCCTCCTCTTCATCTTCGGAAGAGGAGGAGTATTGAGGGAACCATGGTGCAGCGTAGAGAACAGACATATTTTATTAACGAAACACGAAATTGATTAAACTAACAAAAACAACAAACGGTGTAGACAGACCTAGACGACGTACTTACATAAAACAAGAAAACGCACGAATAGGAACATAGGCTACACAAACCGTAAACAGTCCCGCGTGGTGTACAGACACAGACACGGAAGACAATCACCCACAACGAACACTGTGACAACGCCTACCTAAATATGACTCTTAATTAGAGGAACGCCAAACACCTGCCTCTAATTAAGAGCCATACCAGGCAACCCAAAAACCAACACAGAAACAGAAAACATAGAATGCCCACCCAACCTCACGTCCTGACCAACTAACACACATAAACTAACAGAAATAGGTCAGGAACGTGACATAACCCCCCCCATAAGGTGCGAACACCGGGCGCACCAGCACAAAGTCTAGGGGAGGGTCTGGGTGGGCATCTGACCACGGTGGTGGCTCAGGCTCCGGGCGAGGTCCCCACCCCACCATAATCAATCCTAGCCTCCATCTACCCCTAAAAATGTCCACCCATATCTTACCCCCACAAAATCCTCTTAGTAACATCCATGACAGGGACAGCACCGGGACAGAGGGATAAATCAAGACAGAGGGATAGCACCAGACAGAAGGATAGATCAGAATATAGAGGTAGATCAAGATAGAGAGGGAGATCATGATAGAGGGGCAACTCCGGACTGAAAGGCAGCTCCGGACAGAGAGACAGCTCTGGACTGAGGGGCAGTTCTGGGTATATAGCCGTTTCTGGCTGAAGGGCAGCTCATGGCTGACTGACGAATCTGGACGCTCATGGCAGGCTGACGGCTCTCGACGCTCATGGCTGGCTGACGGCTCTCGACGCTCATGGCTGGCTGACGGCTCTCGACGCTCATGGCTGGCTGACGGCTCTCGACGCTCATGGCTGGCTGACGGCTCTCGACGCTCATGGCTGGCTGACGGCTCTTGACGCTCATGGCAGGCTGACGGCTCTCGACGCTCATGGCAGGCTGACGGCTCTGGACGCTCATGGCTCTCTGACGGCTCTGGCCGCTCATGGCTCGCTGGCGGCTCTGGCAGATCCTGTCTGGTTGGCGGCTCTGGCAGATCCTGTCTGGTTGGCGGCTCTGGCAGATCCTGTCTGGTTGGCGGCTCTGGCAGATCCTGTCTGGTTGGCGGCTCTGGCAGATCCTGTCTGACGGGCGGCTCTAGCGGCTCCTGTCTGGCGGACGGCTCTAGCGGCTCCTGTCTGGCGGACGGCTCTGTAGGCTCATGGCAGACGGGCGGCTCTGCAGGCTCATGGCAGACGGGCGGCTTTGCAGGCTCATTGCAGACGGATGGCTCAGACGGCGCTGGGGAGACGGATGGCTCAGATGGCGCTGGGGAGACGGATGGCTCAGATGGCGCTGGGGAGACGGATGGCTCAGATGGCGCTGGGGAGACGGATGGCTCAGATGGCGCTGGGGAGACGGATGGCTCTGGCCGGATAAGGCGCACTGTAGACCTGGTGCGTAGTGCCGGAACTGGAGGCACCGGGCTAAGGACACGCACCTTCATACTAGTGCGGGGAGCAGGGACAGGGCACACTGGACTCTCAAAGCCCACTCTATACCTGGTGCGTGGTACCGGCACTGGTGGCACCGGGCTGAGGACAAGCACATCAGGATTAGTAGGGGGAGAAGAAACAGTGTGTACAGGGCTCTGGAGACGCACAGGAGGCTTAGTGCGTGGTGCCGGAACTAGAGGCACCGAACTGGATACACGCACTACAGGGAGAGTGCGTGGAGGAGGAACAGGGCTCAGGAGACGCACTGGTAGCCTAGTGCGTAGTGTAGGCACTGTAGGTACTAGGCTGGGGCGGGGAGGTGGCGCAGGAAATACCGGACCGTACAGGCGTACTGGCTCTCTTGAGCATTGAGCCTGCCCAGCCTTACCTGGTTGAATGCTCCCGGTTGCCCGACCAGTGCGGGGAGGTGGAATAACCCGCACCGGGCTATGTAGGCGAACAGGGGAAACCATGCGTAAGGCAGGTGCCATGTATGCCGGCCCGAGGAGACGCACTGGAGACCAGACGCGTTGAGCCGGCCTCATGACACCTGGCTCAATACCCAATCTAGCCCTACCAGTGCGGGGAGGTGGAATAACCCGCACTGGGCTATGCACTCGTACAGGAGACACCGTGCGCTCTACTGCGTAACACGGCGCCTGCCCGTACTCCCGCTCTCCACAGTAAGCCTGGGAAGTGGGCGCAGGTCTCCTACCTGCCCTTGGCCTACTACCTCTTATCCCCCCCCCCAATAAATTTTTGGGTGTTACTCACGGGCTTTTTGGGCTTCCGTGCAAGACGTGTTCCCTCATAACTCCGGTTCCTCTCTCTCTTTTCCTCCACTCTCCGAGCTGCCTCCAGCTGTTCCCATGGACGGTGATTCACTTTAGCCCATGGTCCTTCTCCGTTAAATATTTGCTCCCAACTCCACAAGTCCTGTATACTTCCCCGTTGCTCCAAATTACGCTGCTTGGTTCTGGATTCTTGGTGGGTGATTCTGTAACGGCATTCCTCCTCCTCTTCATCTTCGGAAGAGGAGGAGTATTGAGGGAACCAAGGCGCAGCGTAGAGAACAGACATATTTTATTAACGAAACACGAACTTGATTAAACTAACAAAAACAACAAACGGTGTAGACAGACCTAGACGACGTACTTACATAAAACAAGAAAACGCACGAATAGGAACATAGGCTACACAAACCGTAAACAGTCCCGCGTGGTGTACAGACACAGACACGGAAGACAATCACCCACAACGAACACTGTGACAACGCCTACCTAAATATGACTCTTAATTAGAGGAACGCCAAACACCTGCCTCTAATTAAGAGCCATACCAGGCAACCCAAAAACCAACACAGAAACAGAAAACATAGAATGCCCACCCAACCTCACGTCCTGACCAACTAACACACATAAACTAACAGAAATAGGTCAGGAACGTGACATGCCACACTTAAAGGTAATACATGTTTACATTTAATTATACAGTGCATTCGGAAAGTATTCAGACCCCTAGACTTTTTTCATATTTTGTTACTTTACAGCCTTAATCTAATTGTATTTATAAAAAAAATACTCATCAATCTACACAATATCCCACAATGTGACGACCCTCCCACTCTGTCTGCCGTGTTCTTTCTCTTTGCTCTTGTTTTCCTTATTAGGATGTCGGCGGGCGGAGCTGGGAGGGTCGTCAGCGACATGGGATACACCTGGGCCCGGGTGTGTCCCAGGATAAATACACCACTTCCTCATTCATTGAAGAGACTCTCTCCATGCAGACACACTCTCTCCATGCAGACACACTGATAGATTTTGGTTGTGGCATTTTTGTTTGTTTGGGCACATTTCAACACCCCTCATTATCACATTTATGCACGCAAACACTCACTTACACTACTGATTACTGAGTATACACACCATTGTTAATTGTATTTAGTTTACTTCAGTTAATACATATATTTTGTTATTCCTTATCTCCACGTTGTCTCCCTATTTGTTACAAACTTCGAGCCGGTTCGTGACAACAATGACAAAGTAAAAACGTTTTTATTTTTTTTATTTGAGCAAATGTATTTAAAATAAGAAACTGACATATCACATTTACATAGGTATTCATACCCTTTACTCAGTATTTTGTTGAAAGACCTTTGGCAGCGATTACAGCTTCGAGTATTCTTGGGTATGATGCTACAAGCTTTGCACACCTGATTTGGGGAGTTTCTCCCATTCTTCTCTGCAGATCCTCTCAAGCTCTGTCAGGTTGGATAGGGAGCGTTGCTGCACAGCTATTTTCAGGTCTCTCCAGAGATGTTCGATTGGGTTGAAGTCCGGGCTCTGGCTGGGCCACACAAGGAAATTCAGAAACCTTGCTCCGTTCATCTTTCCCTCGATCCTGACTAGTCTCCCAGTCCCTACTGCTGAAGAACATCCCCACAGCATGATGCTGCCACCACCATGCTTCACCGTAGGGATGGTGCCAGGTTTCCTCCAGAAGTGACGAAGAGTTAAATCGTGTTTCTCATGGCCTGAGAGTCCTTTAGGTGCCTTTTGGCAAACTCCAAGCAGGCAAGCATGTGCCTTTTACTGAGGAGTGACTTCCTTCTGGAAACTCTACCATAAAGGCCTGATTGGTGGAGTGCTGCAGA
This sequence comes from Salvelinus fontinalis, assembly GCF_029448725.1. NCBI lineage: Eukaryota > Metazoa > Chordata > Actinopteri > Salmoniformes > Salmonidae > Salvelinus > Salvelinus fontinalis. Next base: position 29,292,088 of record NC_074693.1, on the reverse strand, counting down.
GATGTTTGTCCTTATGGAAGGTTCTCCCATCTCTACAGAGGAACTCTGGAGCTCTGTCAGAGTGATCATCAGGTTCTTGGTCACCTCCCTGACCAAGGCCCTCCTCCCTAAATTGCTCAGTTTGGCCGGAAGGCCAGCTCTAGGAAGAGTCTTGGTAGTTCAAACTTTTTCCATTGAAGAATGATGGAGGCCACTGTGTTCTTGGGGACCTTCAATGCTGCAGACATTGTTTGGTACACTTCCCCAAATCTGTGTCTCTACATAATCCTATATCGGAGCTCTACGGACAATTATTTTGACCTCATGGCTTGGTTTTTTCTCTGACATGCACTGTCAACTATGTGGACCTTATATAGACAGGTGTGTGCCTTTCCAAATCATATTCAATCAAATGTATTTACCACAGGTGGACTATAATCAAGTTGTAGAAACATGTCAAGGATGATCAATGGAAACAGGATGGACCTGATCTCAATATCAAGTCTCAAAGCAAAGAGTCTGAATATTTATGTAAATAAGGTATTTATGTTTAAAAAAAAATAAAAAAAATAAAAACCTGTTTTCCTTTTGTCATTATGGGGTGTTGTGTGTAGATTGATGAGGATAAAAAATAATTTAATCCGTTTTAGAAGAAAATGTAGAGAAAAGAAAGGGTTCTGAATACTTCCGCATATGAAGTGTATTAATCAAAATGACTGCACATTAGCTTGAAGGGGTTCCCTCGAAGCCCAGCGTTTATTGTATTTAAAAAAAATGTGCTAGCAAGTGCACACATAGGAGATTACCAATAGACAGTTCTTCTGACATCATCAGAAGTCCAAACACCACAATCAGTGTCACACCCTGACCGTAGATATCTCTGTTTTTCTATATATTTTGGTTAGGTCAGGGTGTGACTAGGGTGGGTACGCTAGTTTTTGTATGTCTATGTTGGCCTGATATGGTTGCTAATCAGAGACAGCTGTTTATCGTTGTCTCTGATTGGAGATCATATTTAGGTAGCCATTTTCCTCGTTTGTGTTGTGGGATCTTGTTCTATGTTTAGTTGCCTGTCTGCACTATTCGTATAGCTTCACGTTTCGTTCGGTTGTTTGTTGTTTTGTTAGGTGAGTTTCAGTTGATTAAAATTATGTGGTACTCTACTCACGCTGCGCCTTGGTCTCATCTTTACAACGATCGTGACAATCAGTGGATTCACAATTGAAGTTCCAAATTCTGATTACAAACTAAATCAACCTGCCACCGTGTGACTAGAATGTTAGAGCAAAACATGCAATAGATTGTGTCACTTCAGGGAGGGAAAAGGAAGTGTTTGAACACATTTCTTGATCTCACTTCTTCATTTCACAGACCAAATCATGAAAATGTTGTATACGACAAGGCATTAAATAAGATACAACACAGGAGGAGTAAGATACACCACACACACAAGTGAACAAGAGATCTTGAGACTAGATTCACACATTCGCTGAAAGAGGAAATGCGATACAGAAGAAATTGTCACACAAAAATTTAGTCTGCGAGAACTTGATGCCTCAAAATGAGAGAGACAGAAAGAGAGAGATGCTAAGTTCCTAAAAAAGCTACTTTTAACATTTCATTGCTTTGAAGGAAAATGTTGCTGAGTAAGAGCATGACGTACCAAATCACCCCATTGCATGATCAAAAGTATGTGGACACCTGCTCGTCCAACATCTCATTCCAAATTCATGGGCATTAATATGGATTGGGTCACCCCTTTGCTGCCATAACAACCTCCACTCTTCTGGAAAGGCTTTCCACTAGATGTTGGAACATTTCTGCGGGGACTTGGTTCCATTCAGCCACAAGAGCATTAGTGAGGTCGGGCACTGATGTCGGGAGATTAGGCCTGACTCGCAGTCAGCGTTCCAATTCATCCCAAAGGTGTTCGATGGAGTTGAGGTTGAAACTTAAAGGAATTGACGGAAGGGCACCACCAGGAGTGGAGCCTGTGGCTTAATTTGACTCAACACGGGAAACCTCATCCGGCCTGGACACCGAAAAGATTGACAGATTGATAGTTCTTTCTCGATTCTGTGGGTGGTGGTGCATGGCCGTTCTTAGTTGGTGGAGTGATTTGTCTGGTTAATTCCGATAACGAACGAGACTCCGGCATGTTACCACAGTTACTACAGTTACCACCGTTACCACTGTTACCACTGTTATCACTGTTACCACTGCTACCACCGGTACCAACGTTACTACTGTTACCACTGTGACCACTGTTACCACCAATACTACTGTTACCATTTTTACCACTGTTACCACTGTTACTACTGTTACAACTATTACTACTGTTACTACTGTTACCACTGTTACCACTGTTACTACCGTTACCACCGTTACTACTGTTACCACTGTTACTACTGTTACCACTGTTACTACTGTTACCACTGGCCCGGCCCGCCACAGGAGTCGCTGGAGCGCGATGAGACAAGGATATCCCTACCGGCCAAACCCTCCCTACCCCGGACGACACTATGCCAATTGTGCGTCGCCCCACGGACCTCCCGGTCGCGGCCGGCTGCGACAGAGCCTGGGCGCGAACCCAGAGACTCTGGTGGCGCAGTTAGCGCTGCGATGCAGTGCCCTAGACCACTGCGCCACCCGGGAGGCCTAGGGGAGGCTACTTTTGAGTGTGAAGAAGATGTTGGCGTCTGAGAATATAACACCTCATTCGTCGTGTCAGGGCAGTGGTCAGCTCTCACACACGGCTGTCCAACACTGACATGAAGACATTACCTTCACAATTAGTAGGCTCTTTCACTCCATTTTAGATTGTGATAATTTGAAAAATGAACAAGAGACAGGAATTTAAGAGGAGGAGATGTGAGAGAAATAGGAAGTGAAAAAGAGAGGACCAGCAGTGCTTCCGTAAACGTGGTTTGTGACTCTCTGGTGTTTTTGACTGGCTGCAACTGATTCCTTTTGGGTTACAGCTGTTGGCTAGACACAATAACATGACTTTATAATGGACTGGATTCATATAGCACTTTGTGTGGGGCTCAAACCTTGTTGAATTGGGTTTCTAATTGGATGCAAAAATAAGATGTGCTTTAGAAACCAGTTTGAACCGTTCTGCCAATGAGGATAGAGTGAAAATTATAATGTTCTCAACTGAACCTCTTTCATAATTTCATTAACAAACTGTCACGGCCGTCAAAAGGAGGGGACCAAGGCGCAGCGTTGTATGCGTACATTCTTCTTTAATACAACAATGAACACTGAACAAAACTAACAAAATAACAAAACAAACCGTGAAGCTATACAAATGAGTGCTGAAAGGCAACTACACATAGACAAGAACCCACAAATACCCAAGGGAAAATGGCTACCCAAATATGGTCCCCAATTACATATATATAACTAGACCTACAAAACCCCTAGATATACAAAAACCCTAGACAAGACAAAACTAGCATACCCACCCTAGTCACACCCTGACCTAACCAAAATAATAAAGAAAACATAGATAACTAAGGTCAGGGCGTGACAGTACCCCCCCCCCCCCCCAAAGGTGCGGACTCCCGACCACAATCCTGAACTTATAGGGGAGGGTCCGGGTGGGCATCTACCCTCGTGGCGGCTCTGGTTCTGGACGCCGCCCCCATTCTTTACACTGAACCCTCCGCCTTTGTAGATCCGGACCGTAGATCATCACCGGAGGCTCTGGACTGCGGATCATCGCCGGAGGCCCCGAACCGGGGACCCTCGCTGGAGACCCCGGGCTGGGGACCGTCGCTGGAGACCCCGGGCTGGGGACCGTCACTGGAGACCCCGGGCTGGGGACCTTCGCTGTAGACCCCGGACTGGGGACCGTCGCTGGAGGCCCCGAAATGTGGCCCGTCGTTGGAGGTTACGGACTGTGGTCTATCGTTGGAGGTTAAAGACTATGGCCTGTCGCTGGAGGTTCCAGACTGTGGCCCGTCGTTGGAGGTTCCGGACTGTGAAACGTCGCCGGAAGCTCTGGACTGGGTATTGTCGCCGGAAGCTCTGGACTGGGTACTGTCGCCGGAAGCTCTGAACTGGGTACTGTCGCCGGAAGCTCTAGACTGGGTACTGTCGCCGGAAGCTCTGGACTGGGTACTGTCGCCGTAAGCTCTGGACTGGGTACTGTCGCCGGAAGCTCTGGACTGGGTACTGTAGCCGGAAGCTCTGGACTGTGGAAGTGCAGTGGAAGCCTGATGCGTGGTGCCGGAACTGGTGGTACCGGGCTGAGGTCACGCACCTCAGGGCGAGTGCGGGAAGAGGCACAGGCCGTACTGGACTGTGGAAACGCACTGGAGGCCTGATGCGTGGTGCCGGAATTGGTGGTACCTGGCTGAGGCCACGCACCTCAAGGCAAGTGTGAGGAGCAGGAACAGGACGTACTGGACTCTGGAGGCGCACTGGAGGCCTGGTGCATTGTTCCGGCACTGGTGGTACCGGGCTGTGCACACGCACCTCAGGGCGAGTACGGGGAGGAGGCACAGGATACACTGCGCCGTGGAGATGCATTGGAGATCTGGAACGTAGAGCTGGCTCAATGCGTCCTGGCTGGATGCCCATTCTAGCCCGGCAAATGCGAGGAGCTGGAATACAGGGCACCGGGCTATGAATGCGAACTGGAGACACCGTGCGCATTTCTGCATTACACGGTGCCTGACCAGTCACACGCTCCCCACGGTGAGCACAAGGAGTTGGCTCATGTCTCCAACCTTAGTCAGCCAATCTCCACTTGTGCCCTCCCCCCACAATATTTATTGGGGCTGCCTCTCGTGCTTGCCTTGTTTGTATTTCTCCTCGTAATATCGCCGTTCCACTTTCGCTGCCTCTATTTCTTCCTTCGGACGGCGATACTCCCCAGCCTGCGTCCAGGGTCCTGCTCCGTCCAAAATCTCCTCCCAGGTCCGTTTCTCCATAAAACGTTACTCCTCCTTTTCAAGCTGCTTGGTCCTTTTGTGGTGGGTTCTTCTGTCACGGCCGTCAAAAGGTGGAGACCAAGGCGCAGGGTGGTATGCGTACATTCTTCTTTATCTAAGAATGAACACTAAACAAAACTAACAAAACAACAAAACGAACCTTGAAGCTATACAAATGAGTGCTAACAGGCAACTACACATAGACAAGAACCCACAAATAACCAAGGGAAATGGCTACCTAAATATGATCCCCAATGACATATATATATACCTAGACCTACAAAACCCCTAGATATACAAAAACCCTAGACAAGACAAACTAGCATACCCACCCTAGTCACACCCTGACCTAACCAAAATAATAAAGTGTTTTGGAATGAATGATTGTTTATCACTGATTTTAGTCATAAGATGGAGATACAATTCTAATATCTGTAAGATACTGTATAAATGATTTTGCTTACAACAAGACAGTCCCACTACCATCATTAGAAGACCATACACATCATGTATGTTGATTAATCTGTCACAACAAAGGCCTATGTATTCATAATTCCTGCAACCATTGACTCACAATGGGGGTCCCCACTTTGAATGACAAAAATAATTGAACAGTCAACCTCACAAACGCTGCTTGAACACTAGCTATGTATTATGTTGGTAGATAGCTACACTGTATCTTCTACAGGAAAGGAGGTGTTTAAACAGACTACTGTAATTTCATAGAGTGTCAGTAATGTCTTATTTTAGAACATTTCTAAAGATACAACAGTGACAAGGTATAAGCGGCCGGGTATTAACTTGGATTGTCTACTCGTCTCAAGATCAAGTCCGCCTATCATTGTAGGAAGTAGGAGACGTAAGAACTGGTGACTTGAGATGTGGTCTATGATGATATGATATATATATATATGATGTTCCAGTCTGCTTGTGGTGTGTAGTCAACACTTCTCTGTGTTTGTCCTTTTCCATTCCAAATATCTCATTTACAGTTAAAGTTAGAGTTAGAAACAGTTATTAAAGTGTCATTCCACAGTGAACCAATAAAAAATTATCCTGGTCAAACACATTTTCTATTGGCGTCATCTATTATTCATGACATCATCTATACATTATTGGAATCAGTTATTATACCTTACATCATATGTTGCATAAACAAAAAAAGTATGCATATTTATGCATTAAAACAAAGTAGCCTTCTCTGACACCAGGTAGCCTTGAGGTCAGAGCGTTGGCCCAGTAACTGAAAGGTCGCTGGCACCACAATGACAGCAGTACAATGATAGAAGAGGTGGCTACAGAGCATAAAAAGTATGGAACCAGGCTAGCATATAGAGGCATCATCCCTTCTTTAACGATAGCATCCAGGGGAACATATCTGACCTGCCACAACATTTTCTTTGGCCCCCATCGTTAATTCATTTCACCAGCTAAAGGTCTATTAAACACATCTTGATTTTTAATGGAATAAATGTTTTTCCACATCAGGGCTGCAGGTAGCCTAGTGGTTAGAGCATTGGGTCAGTAACCGAAAGGTTGCTAGATTGATTCCCCAAATCGTTCTGCCCCTGAACAAGGCAGTTAATCCACTGTTCCTAGGCCGTCATTGTAAGTAAGAATTTGTTCTTCACTGACTTGCCTAGTTAAATTAAATTCTAATGCTCACAGTCAACACAGTGGTGTAATGTTTTGGGGTATCTGTACTTTACTTTACTATTTATATTTTTGACAACAAGAAAATAATATACTTTTTACTCCATACTTTTCCCCAAATGTACTCATTACATTTTGAATGCTTAGCTGGACAGGAAAATTGTCCAATTCACACAGTTATCAATATAACATCTCTGGTCATCCCTACTGCCTCTGATCTGGCAGACTCACTAAACAAACATGCTAAATTTGGAAATTATATCTGAGTGTTGGAGGCCATCTTTAAAAAATGAATGAAAATGGTGCTGTCTGGTTTGCTTAAAATTACATTTACTTTGACACATAAGTATATTTAAAGCCAAATCATTTGACTTTTACTCAAGTTGAATTTTACTGAATGACTTTCACTTTTACTTGAGTCATTTTCTATGAAGGTATTTTATATTTACTCAAGTGTGACAATTTGTTACTTTTTCCACCACGGAGTGAACACATGACCTGTGTTGTGTAACAGTGTTTCTCAACCTTTCTTGCACCAGGGATGGTTGTTCCTCCTTGGAGGAGTGGATTATGTTCAACTAGCACTTGAGAACTGACTGAGTTGGTGTCAGGGAAACACTGTAACATATATATATCTGAATAAATAGCCGAAAGAGTACTGTATTTCACTGTCATAAAGATCTAAGCCTCCTATCATGTTATTTCACACAGTAATAATTCATGCTGATTAATATCATGATTATGTTGATGTGTGTATTGCCATTATTAATGCTCATCTATTTACCGTCTCCACCATATCAACCTAGGACCATTGCGCTCATCTTGGGGTCAATGTCAGCTGTTGGTCTCCTCCTAGCAGTGATGCTGGTAGCCTGCTGTATTCAGAGGAGAAGGAGAAGTCCAGCACCACAGGTTAGAACACAGCAAGCACCTCAACCATAATGTTACCATAGTTACTATCAATGAGGCTACAGTACAGCACATATGTGTGTCACCACTACTTAGGATCTGACTTACTGTGTCATCACACCACTGATTTACCCCATCTCACATTTCAGATGCAGAACTCAAAGGATCTCAGTCTTCAGAATGAGGAAGGAGGCGATCAAACCTGTAATACTTGGTAACAGAGGGGAGACAGAGGTTTAGGACTCATTAGTAGGCTTCCAGAAAATAGTTATTGATAAGCAACTAGAATGTAGACAAAAATACTCATTCCTACTTCAAAACAGCCCAAACAATTTCCTTTGCTCTTTTTATTAGGCAAGTCAGTTAAGAACAAATTCTTATTTACAATGACAGCCTAGGAACAGTGGGTTAACTGCCTTGTTTAGGGGCAGAACAACAGATTTTTACCCTGTCAGCTCGGGGATTCGTTCAAGCAACCTTTCAATTACAGGCCATGCTCTAACCAGTAGGGTACCTGCTGCCCCTTTCATTGTATGCAGTATTTAAATTTGGAATCCTTAATTGAAGCAATCACAAAGCGGTCACCCTGCCTGTGGTTGTAAACTCAACAAATGTCCCATTTATGATAGAGTATCCTGATCTAAAAGATCATAAAGATTCATAAAACGTGATTCAGGCTGTCTTTCAGAATTTATTTCAGTCAAAATACTGTACTTAAATCACAAGTGGGGTCTTTTAAAATTCCTATTTTTACAGATTCCCTCTTATCTACCGTGTCTTTAGGGAAGGACAGTTCCTCACACAGATCGTAACACTGGGCTCCATCCAGTGTAGCATTACGGTACAGTAGGTCTCCATGCCTGAGGATAGAGTGAAAGATATCCATCCATCACAATTCAGACTTTTTCTGAACAAAATAGAAGCAATGCAAAGAGTATAAAGCTGAATCAGAACACAAATAAAGGATAATATAACCATGAGTATTTATTCCAAGATGGTGTAGCAGTGCAGACGTGTTTGTCGTTGTTCCATGTAAATGTTGTCTTTTTTTGTATATATTTCAACATATTTCAATCTCTTTATCCATTTTTAAATTAAAAATACCTTCCGGCAACCCACCTCACCCAATGTGATAGGGATCTGCTATTTTTAGACCTTATAGCTAGAACCAGAATTAGAAGCTAGCCATCAGATGTTAACCAGCTAATTAGCTAGTAGCTAGCTAGCTGCTATGGAGTGGCCCAGCCCCGAAGTGAGCCTTTGAGCCAGGCCCATCTCCCGGCCTGCTCAGTGGACCCTATTATCACTCAGCTACACAGCTGATGCCTCCAGGACTCTTCACTAACACGACTAGAAGCCACTACATCGCCAAATTCCTGCCGTAAGCTCTGGGCCTTTGCATCGGATCATCGCAACTAGCTAGCTGCTACCGAGTGGCTATGGCGGCTAACACCCTTGTCCCGAAGCTAGCACCAGTTAGCCTCGAGCAAGGCGCATCTCCCGGCTAACTTAATTACTCCAGCTACAATACCTCTTTTGCCAATTGGCCTGGACCCTTTGTCGACACGGAGCCCCGCCGATCCATCACGACTGGTCTGCCAACGTAATTCCGTCCGATGTGCCTTCAACCGGCCTTTGTCGGACATCAGTGAAGAGGCTTCTGTTAGCCCCGGCCTGCTAACTTTATGAACGCTGTGTCTCCCGTTTGTTAGCGTAGTAACGACTTCCCTGTTTCATCTGTTGCTGTTCACTGGACCCTATGATCACCTGGCTACATAGCTGATGCCTGCTGGACTGTTCATTAATCATGGTACTCCATTTTGTTTATCTTGTTTACCTGTCGGCCCCAGCCTCGAATTCAGGCCCTGTGTGTAGTTAACTGATCCTCTCTGCCCATTCATCGCTATTCTACCTGTTGTTGTTGTCTTAGCTGATTAGTTGTTGCTGTCTTACCCGTTGTTGTCTTAGCTAGCTCTCCCAATCAACACCTGTGATTGCTTTATGCCTCGCTTTATGTCTCTCTCTAATGTCAATATGCCTTGTATACTGTTGTTTAGGGTAGTTATCATTGTTTTATTTTACTGCGGAGCGCCTAGCCCCACTCAACATGCCTCAGATACCTCTTTTGTCCCACCTCCCACACATGAGGTGACCTCACGAGCATAACTAGTTCCTCCAGAGATGCAACCACTCTAATCGTCATTCAATGCCTAGGTTTACCTCCACTGTACCCGTACCATACAATGCCCCTGTCTGTACATTATGCCCTGAATCTATCCTACCACGCCCAGAAATCTGCTCATTTTATTCTCTGTCCCCAATGCACTAGATGACCAGTTTTGATAGCCTTTAGCTGTACCCTCATCCTACTCCTACTCTGTTCCTTGGGTGATATAGAGGTTAACACAGGCCCTGTGTGTCCCCAGGCACTCACATTTGTTGACTTCCGTAACCGTAAAAGCCTTGGTTTCATGCATGTTAACATCAGAAGCCTCCTCCCTAAGTTTGTTTTACTCACTGCTTCAGCACACTCTGCCAACCCTGATGTCCTTGCTGTGACCTGAATCCTGGCTTAGGAAGGCCACCAAAAATTCGGAGATTTCCATCCCCAAATACAACATTTTCCGTCAAGATAGAACTGCAAAGGGGTTTTAGAAACTAGACAAACGGAGATTAAGAGCACCATGGACTTTACAGTGTCCCAAGTCTTTTCTTTGTATATATCAATGATGTTGCTCTTGCTGCAGGTGATTCCTTGATCCACCTCTACGCAGACAACATCATTCTGTATACATCTGGCCCTTCTTTGGACACTGTGGTAATCAACCTCCAAATGAGCTTCAATGCCATACAACACTCCTTCCGTGGCCTCCAACTGCTCTTAAACGCTAGTAAAACTAAATGAATGCTCTTCAACTGATCGCTACCCGCACCCTCCCGCCCAACTAGCATCACTACTCTGGACAGTTCTGACTCAGAATATGTGAACAACTAAAAATACCTAGAGGTTTGGCTAGACTGTAAACTCTCCTTCCAGACTCATGTTAAGCATCTCCAATCCAAAATTAAATCTAGAATTGGCTTCCTATTTCGCAACAAAGCCCCCTTCTGTCACGACTTCCCCCGAAGTTGGTCCCTCTCCTTGTTCGGGCGGCGTTCGGCGGTCGACGTCACCGGCTTTCTTGGTCACCACCAATCCACGTTTAATTTTCGATTTGTTTTGTCTTAATTGTAAACACCTGGTTCCCATTCCATAATCAATGTTCCTTATTTAACCCTATGTCTTCCCTTTTTGTTTTGTGCGTGATTGTTGTTGTCAAGTGATTTCTTTCTTGTGCTCTGGATATTTATGTTTTTCCTTGTTGGAACATTGCTTATTTTGAGTAAACTTTTACTCATACCTGTGTCCTGCACCTGACTATGCCTTATCCATTCACCTAGAACGTTGACAGAATCACGCACCATAGAATGGAGTCAGCAGGTGCACCCAGCCCTCCTCTACCAGTGGAGGAGCGTGTCCAGCAGCACGCGACTATGTTACAGAGTCTCGGTACAGCCAATGGGCCGCGTGCTGCAAACCATGGATCAATGGGAGAGAGGGATTTTTCCGGCAAACCCATCATCACCCCAACTCCCACAACAACCTACACCGATGTCCACCCCTCCTTCACCAGGATCCAGTGGTATTCGGCTCTCGCTCCCGGGAGCGTATGACGGAACGGCTGCCGGGGGCCAGGGGGTCCTACTCCAGCTGGAGCATGCAATAATCTGAGTACGGCGCTCAGATGTTTTTGGAACTACTGAACATAACGCGCCAATGTATACAGAGATTTCTTTTATATAAATATGAACTTTATCGAACAAAACATACATGTATTGTGTAACATGAAGTTCTATGAGTGTCATCTGATGAAGATCATCAAAGGTTAGTGATTAATTCTATCTCTATTTCTGATTTTTTGACTCCTCTCTTTGGCTGGAAAAATGTCTGTGTTTTTCTGTGACTTGGCTCTGACCTAACATAATCGTTTGTGGTGCTTTCGCCGTAAAGCCTATTTGAAATTGGACACTGTGGCTGGATTAACAAGAAGTGTATCTTTAAAATAGTGTGAAATACTTGTATGTTTGAGGAATTTTAATTGCACTTTCACTGGCTGTTGTCATATCGATCCCGTTAGCGGGATCTCAGCCCAAAGAGGATATTAATGTCCTGAGGAGACTGAACGAGATTTGTTGTAGGTTACAACTCCCCCCTGATGACCGTTTTAACCCCTCGTTCCATGTGTCTCTCCTCAGGCCGGTGGTGGCTGGTCCGCTCCAGCAGTCTGAGGTGCGGGAGTTTCCTCCGCCCCCCCGGACATCGAGGGGGCCCCGGCATATACTGTGCGAGCCATACTGGACTCAAGGCGTCGGGCGAGAGACCTTCAGTACCTCGTGGAGTGGGAGGGGTACGGTCCGGAGGAGAGATGCTGGATGCCGGTGGAGGACATCCTGGATCCGTCCTTACTGCAGGAATTTCACCGTCTCCATCCGGATCGCCCTGCGTCTCATCCTCCAGGTTGTCCCCGAGGCCGGTGTTGGCGCGCTGCTGGGAGGGGGAACTGTCCCGACATCCGCCAATGTTGGTCCCTCTCCTTGTTCGGGCAGCGTTCAGCGGTCGACGTCACCAGCTTTCTAGTCACCACCGATCCATGTTTCATTTTCGTTTTGTTTTGTCTTCATTGTACACACCTGGTTTCCATTCCATAATCAATGTTCCTTATTTAACCCTCTGGCTTCCCTTTTTTGTGCGTGATTGTCGTTCTCAAGTGGTTTCTTTCCTGTGCTCTGGAAATTTGTGTTTTTCCTTGTTGGAACATTGCTTATTTTTGAGTAAAGCTGATTTTTCTGATTTTTACTCATACCTGTGTCCTGCACCTGACTCCGCATTATCCATTCACCTAGATCGTTGACACCTTCACTCACACTGCCAAACATTCCCTCGTAAAACTGCCTATCCTAACGATCCTCGACATCGGCGATGTCTTTACAAAATAGCCTCCAACACTCTACTCAGCAAACTGGATGCAGTCTATCACAGTGCCATGCGTTTTGTCACCAAAGCTCTATATACCACCCACCACTGCGACCTGTATGCTCTAGTAAGCTGGTCCTCACTATATATTTGTCGCCAGAACGACTGCCTCCAGGTCATCTATAAGTCTTTGCTAGGTAAAGCTTCGCCTTATCTCAGCTCACTGGTCACCATAACAACACCCACCCGTAGCACGCGCTCAAGCAGGTATATCTCACTGGTCATCGCCAAAATTCAACACCTTCTTTTGCCGCCTTTCCTTCCAGTTCTCTGCTGCCAATGACTGGAACGAATGGCAAAAATCACTGAAGTTGGAGACTTATATCTCTCTCACTAACTTTAAGCATCAGCTATTTGAGCAGCTTGCCAATCGCTGCAACTGTACATATCCCATCTGTAAATAGCCCATCCAACTACCTTTTTTGCTCCTTTGCTCACAAGTATTTCTACTGGCACATTATCATCTGCACATCTATCACTCCAGTGTTAATTTGCTAAATTGTAATTACTTCACTACTTAGCTGATGACAGCTTTGCACACTCTTGGCATTCTCTCAACCAGCTTCATGAGGTAGTCACTTGGAATGCATTTCAATGAACAGGTGTGCCTTGTTAAAAGGTCATTTGTGGAATTTCTTTCTTTCCTAATGCGTTTGAGCCAGTCGTCCAGAACAGCTGAAGCTCTCATGCATTCTTCAATGTTACTTTCTTCGAAGCAAGCATATAAGTATTTTAGCTCATCTGGTAGGCTCGTGTCACTGGGCAGCTCACGGCTGTGCTTCCCTTTGTAGTCTGTATTAGTTTGTAAGCTCTGCCACATCCGGCAGGCGTTGGAGCCAGTGCAGTACGATCCAATCACTATTGATGCTTTGCCTGTTTGATGGTTCATCGGAGGGCATAGCGGGATTTTTTATAAGCTTCCGGGTTAGAGTGCCGCTCCTTGAAAGTGGCAGCTCTACCCTTTAGCTCAGTGCGGATGTTGCCTGTAATCCATGGCTTATGGTTGGGGAATGTATGTACGGTCACAGTGGGACAACGTCGTCGATGCACTTATTGATGAAGCCAGAAACTTGTGGTGTACTCCTCAATGCCATCGGAAGAATCCCGGAACATATTCCAGTCTGTGCTAGCAAAACAGTCCTGTAGCTTAGAATCTGTTTCATTTGACCACTTTCTTATTGACCGAGTCACTGGTGTTTCCTGCTTTAGTTTTTGCTTGTAAGCAGGAATCAGGAGGATAGAATTAAGGTCAGATTTGCCAAATGGAGGGTGAGGGAGAGCTTTGTACGCGTCTCTGTGTGTGGAGTAAATGTGGTCCAGAGTTTTTTTCCCTCTGGTTGCACATTTAACATACTGGTAGAAATGAGGTACAACTGATATAAGTTTCCCTACATTAAAGTCCCCAGCCACTAGGAGCGTCGCCTCTGGATGAGTGTTTTCTTGTTTGCTTATGGCCGTATACAGCTCATTGAGTGAGGTTTTAGTGCCAGCATCGGTTTGTGGTGGTATATAGACAGCTACGAAAAAAACCAGATGAAAACTCTCTTGGTAAATATTGTGGTCTAAAGCTTATGATGAGATACTCTACCTCAGGCGAGCAAGACCTCCAGACTTCCTTAGATTTCGTGCACCAGCTGTTGTTTACAAATATACATACACCGCCACCCCTTTTCTTAGCAGAGACCGCTGTTCTATCCTGTCGAAAAGCTTAAAATCCGCCAGCTGTATGTTATTCGTGTCGTCGTTTAGCTACAACTTGGATAAAACATAAGATATTACAGTTCTTAATAATGTCCCTGTCACGGATTCCCCCGGTACTGCTGCTCATTCCGTTCACCAGCTCCGGAGGTCTAGGTCACTGGCCTTCTAGGTGTCACTGAACTGGATGATTACCACCAACCCCGGACTGTCTTGTCTCATTATGCACACCTGTTCCCATTCTCCCTGATTAGTATGTGTATATATGTGCCCTCTCTTCCCCATTGTCCTTGCTGATTATTGTTCCATGTCCGTTGGTCTTGCTTGTTACCGTGTTAGTGTGCACTTGCTATTACGGGTCTCGTTCAGTGTATTTATTAGAGGATTACACCTCACTCTTTGTTTGGGTTACAGCCCTGTGTTATATATGCACGTGTTTGTTTTGGGCTTCGTCCTCGTCATGTTCAACGCTATTTAACGCTATTTTGGCTAGAGAAATAAATAACACTATTTCGAATTCCTGCGCCTGTCTCCTATACAACGTGACAGTCCGGTTGGTAGGATATACGTGATCGTAGTTTGTCTATTTTTTTATCGATTGATTGTACGTTGGCTAATATGACCGATGGTAAAGGTAGACTAGTAAAGGTAGACTGACCGATGGTAAAGGTAGACCCCAATACCTCCGTCTCTTTCTTTTGTGAATCACTGGGATTAGGGTCTTGTCGTGCGTCTGAAATAAATCCATCCCGTCCGTCTCGTTGAAGAAAAAGTATTCCTCCAGCATGGGGTGAGTAATCGCTGTCCAGAAACATTATGTTCAAAATAGGTTACAAATAACACAAAAAACATACACAATAGCACAATTGGTTACAGGATTGTAAAACGGCAGTCATCTCCTTCGGCGCCATTCTCAAGGTCCAGAATGTTTCAAAAGTAGTTTGCTTTTATTTCTATGCATTCAAGATCACACAAATAATACATCAAATCAAAACATGATGAAGTTACAGTAAGAATGGAAGTGTCTGTTACAGATCCCCATTTAAGTACATATCTTCATAATTTGTTTATACAGCAGTAATAAAAGCATGAGGTCAAAACGTATAATCTGTTTTTGTTTTCTAGCACCTTTTTGTATTCTTTTGAGCATTGATTAAATTAAGTGCATTATTTTTGCATCTCCTTGGGTTATTCCTTTTAATGGTTTTGAGTGCAAGTACCTTTTGAACTCTACATATTTGCTATTGCAAAATAAAAATGTGGTTATGTTTATGGAGGTCTTAGGTCACATTTGAATATTAAAGAAAATGTATTTTCAAAAACACAATAGCATTTTCATTCGTTTATGTAACTGTTTGTACAAATAAAAAACCACTAAAACACTAAAATTCAAATGGTAAAATCCCTTAAATTAACACAATCACATAGATCATTCATTATTTCTTTGTTAAGGGCATGTCTTAAGAAACATTATGAAACTATACAAATGTATGTCAAAAGATCTAAATACATGACTGTGCTTTGAGTTTGAGCTTGATTAAGATTAAAACAGCAATAAGCAGTATAACATCATCATTAGTCATTAATCATGGTCCCCATGGCAACTTTCATGACATCAACACCCCCCTTTGAGTCCCACAGTGATCCACCTGAGAGACTGCAAACACTCTGCTTACTCACCATCATCTGGAGAGAGAGAAAAACAGAGTGAGCGAGAGCGAGTGAGTGAGTGAGTGAGCGAGAGACAGAGAGAGGGGGGGGAGAGAGCGAATTAAGAATAATAATACAATTTTACTTATCAAACAAAATACGTTGAACAAAGGTACAATGATGCATTACTGACCTTGTTCTTGAGGACAGGTTTTCTTGTAGAAACAGTATGATCCCAGACAGACTGTCAGCAGAATGAAGATGTCATGTTTTGTCTTTGATCTTCATGTCTTGTCCCTGTGCTTCCCTCTGCTGGTCTTATTAGGTTCTTTCCCTCTTTCTATTCCTCTCTCTCCTCCTCCCTCTCTCCCTCCCCCGCTCTCTCTCTCTATCGTTCCGTTCCTGCTCCCAGCTGTTTCTCTTTCTCCTAACGACCTCATTTACTCTTTCACACCTGTCCCCTATTTTGCCCTCTGATTTGAGTCCCTATTTCTCCCTCTGTTTTCTGCTTCTGTCTTTGTCGGATTCTTGTTTGATGTGTGCTGTTCTGTGTCCTTGTTCGGCCCTTTCGTGTTTTTGCCTTCATCAGATGCAGCGTGTGAGCAGGTGTCTAGGGGTCGCGTCTCCAGTCGTTCATCTCTACTGACGAGAGGATTTCAGTTTTCCTGTTTTGTTTTTACCTTAGATATATCAGGAGTATCGTTTTTGTCTAAGACTGGAATAAAGACTCTGTTTCTATTTCGTCGCTTTTGGGTCCTCCTTCATCAGCATAACAGAAGAATCCGACCAAGAATGGACCCAGCGACTACGGATTCTCTCTACACTACCGTCAAGTTCCAGGGAGCAATGCTCGGCAGACACGAGCAGGAATTGTCTGCTGCTCGTCATGCCGTTGAGACCCTGGCCGCTCAGGTTTCCGATCTCTCAGGACAGTTTCAGAGTCTTCGTCTCGTACCACAAGCTACTTCCTGGTCTTCCGAGTCTCCGGAACCCAGGGTTAATAATCCACCATGTTACTCTGGACAGCCCACTGAGTGTCGCTCCTTTCTCACCCAGTGTGATATTGTGTTCTCTCTCCAGCCCAACACATACTCTGGAGAGAGAGCTCGGATCGCTTACGTCATATCACTCCTTACTGGGCGGGCTCGGGAGTGGGGCACAGCTATCTGGGAGGCAAGGGCTGAGTGTTCTGACGTTTATCAGAACTTTAAGGAGGAGATGATACGGGTCTTTGATCGTTCAGTTTTTGGGAAGGAGGCTTCCAGGGGTCTGGCTTCCCTATGTCAAGGTGATCGATCCATAACGGATTACTCTATAGAGTTTCGTACTCTTGCTGCATCCAGTGACTGGAACGAGCCGGCGTTGCTCGCTCGTTTTCTGGAGGGACTCCACGCTGAGGTTAAGGATGAGATTCTCTCCCGGGAGGTTCCTTCCAGCGTGGACTCGTTGATTGCACTCGCCATCCGCATAGAACGACGGGTAGATCTTCGTCACCGAGCTCGGGGAAGAGAGCTCGCGTTAGCGGGGCTTCCCTTCTCCGCATCTCGACCATCTCCTTCCATCGGCTCAGAGACTGAGCCCATGCAGCTGGGAGGTGTTCACATCTCGACTAAGGAGAGGGAACGGAGAATCACCAACCGCCTTTGCTTCTATTGCGGTTCTGCTGGACATTTTGTCATGTCATGTCCAGTTAAAGGTCAGAGATCATCAGTAAGCGGAGGGCTACTGGTGAGCGCTACTACTCAGGTCTCTCCATCAAGATCCTGTACTACCTTGTCGGTCCATCTACGCTGGACCGGGTCGGCTGCTTCCTGCAGTGCCTTGATAGACTCTGGGGCTGAGGGTTGTTTTATGGACGAAGCATGGGCTCGGAAACATGACATTCCTCTCAGAGAGTTAGGGAGGATCACACCCATGTTCGCCTTAGATGGTAGTTCTCTCCCCAGTATCAGATATGAGACACTACCTTTAACCCTCACAGTATCTGGTAACCACAGTGAGACCATTTCTTTTTTGATTTTTTGTTCACCTGTTACACCTGTTGTTTTGGGTCATCCCTGGCTAGTATGTCATAATCCTTCTATTAATTGGTCTAGTAATTCTATCCTATCCTGGAACGTTTCTTGTCATGTGAAGTGTTTAATGTCTGCTATTCCTCCTGTTTCTTCTGTCCCCTCTACTCAGGAGGAGCCTGGTGATGTGACAGGAGTGCCGGAGGAACATCATGATCTACGCACGGTCTTCAGTCGGTCCAGAGCCAACTCTCTTCCTCCTCACCGGTCGTATGATTGTTGTATTGATCTCCATCCGGGGACCACTTCTCCTCGGGGTAGATTATTCTCTCTGTCGGCTCCCGAACGTAAGGCTCTCGATGATTATCTGTCTGCTGAAGGCATTCAGATGGATTCCGCTAAGGTCCAGGATGTCAGCGATTGGCCTGTTCCTAAGTCACGTGTCGAGTTACAGCGCTTTCTCGGTTTCGCTAATTTCTATCGGCGTTTCATTCGTAATTTTGGTCAAGTGGCTGCCCCTCTCACAGCTCTGACTTCTGTCAAGTCTCGCTTTAAGTGGTCTGGTTCCGCCCAGGGAGCTTTTGATCTCCTCAAGAAGCGTGTTACATCCGCCCCTATCCTTGTTACTCCTGACGTCACTAAACAATTCATTGTCGAGGTTGACGCTTCAGAGGTGGGCGTGGGAGCCATTCTGTCCCAGCGCTTCCAGTCTGACGATAAGGTCCATCCTTGCGCTTACTTTTCTCATCGATTGTCGCCATCGAAACCCGAGGGGATTCTCCCTGAAGGGCGTGTTGTCGGGTTGACTGTCTGGGGAATTGAGAGACAGGTAAAGCAAGCACTCACTCACACTGCGTTGCCGCGCGCTTGTCCTAGTAACCTTCTGTTCGTTCCTGTCTCTATTCGTCTGGCTGTTCTTCAGTGGGCTCATTCTGCCAAGTTAGCTGGTCACCCCGGCGTTCGGGGTACGCTTGCTTCTATTCGCCAGCGGTTTTGGTGGCCTACTCAGGAGCGGGACACGCGCCGTTTCGTGGCTGCTTGTCCGGACTGCGCGCAGACTAAGTCAGGTAACTCTCCTCATGCCGGTCGTCTTAGACCGCTTCCCATTCCTTCTCGACCATGGTCTCAGATCGCCTTAGACTTTAGTACCGGTCTGCCTTCGTCTGCGGGGAGGACTGTGAGAGCCGCCAATAAACGTAGGATTAACCTGTCTAGGATCAGCGTGGCGCTAGCGGCACTCCCCCCCCCCCCCCACTGAAAAACCAGTGCCGCGAAATTCAAAAAAAATATATTTTTAAAATATTTAACTTTCACACATTAAAGTCCAATACAGCTAATGAAAGACACAGATCTTATGAATCCAGTCAACATTTCCGATTTTTAAAATGTTTTACAGGGAAGACACAATATGTAAAGATGTACATCTATTACCTAAAAACACATTAGCATATTCCACCATCTTTTATTTGTCCACCAACACCAGTAGCCATCACCAATTCGGCTAAACTAAGATATTTATAGCCCCTAACCAACAAAAAAACTCATTAGATGACAGTCTGATAACATATTTATGGTATGGGATAGGTTTTGTTAGAAAAAAGTGCATATTTCAGGTATATGGCATAGTTTACAATTGCACCCACCATCACAAATGGACTAGAATAATTACAATGAGCAACGTGTTTACCTAACTACTAATCATCAAACATTTCGTAAAAATACACAGCATACACGAATCGAAAGACACAGATCCTGTGAATACAGACAATATTTCAGATTTTCTAAGTGTCTTACAGCGAAAACACAATAAATCGTTATATTAGCTTAGCACATAGCAATTAGCAGCCCAGCATTGATTCTAGCCAAAGTGAGCGATAAAAGTCAACATCGCCAAAAGATATTAATTTTTTCACTAACCTTCTCAGAATTCTTCCGATGACACTCCTGTAACATCACATTACAACATGCATATACAGTTTGATCGAAAATGTTTATATTTAGCCACCAAAATCATGGTTAGACAATGTGAAATGTAGACAAGCTGGTAAAGAAAACGTCCTTGCGCCACTTAGACAGTGATCTACTCTTATACATAAATACTCATAAACGTGACTAAAAAATATAGGGTGGACAGGGATTGATAGACAATTTAATTCTTAATACAATTGCGTTATTACATTTTTTAATTTATCCTTACTTTTCAATACAGTTTGCGCCAAGCGAAGCTACGTCAAAAAACATGGCGTCCTAAGCCACTAAAATGTTTCGACAGAAACACGATTTATCATAATAAAAATGTCCTACCTTGAGCTGTTCTTCCATCAGTATCTTGGGCAAAGGATCCTTTCTTGGGAGAAATCGTCTTTTGGTGGAAAGCTGTCCTCTTGCCATGTGGAAATGTCAACTACGTTCGGGATGAACTGAAAAGCGTGACCAACTTTTCACATCGTTGCAAAAATAAATGTCCCAAAATCGCACTAAACGGATATAAATTGCTATAAAACGCTTTAAATTAACTACTTTGTGATGTTTGTAACTCCTATAACGAGTGAAAAGATGACCGGAGAAATATAACAGGCTAAACTAACGCTTGGAACAGGAGAGGGTCGGTGTCTTCCACGCGCGTTACGCAGCAAGAAAAGACTTGCTAGCTAAAGGTTTTTTTCATTTGTAGGGCCTGTGAACGAGCAATCGAGCCCGTTGGAATCGTCATCACGTAAAGGCATCCAGGGGAAGACGTAAGAAGTGTCCGTATAGTCATAGCAACGACAGTGCCCGTTTAAATGACTTCAGAAAAGTGGCCAACGTTTCTCAAATCTGACTCCATGTCAGGGAAATTGCTGTAGAATGGGCTCTGTTCCACTTAGAGACAAAATTTCAACTCCTATAGAAACTATAGACTGTTTTCTATCCAATAATAATAATAATATGCATATTGTACGATCAAGGATTTTGTGGGAAGCCGTTTAAAAAATTAGCCACATTAGCATAAATAGTCTAAACAGCGCCCCCATCCCCAACAGGTTAAGAGTCCTAGGTATTGTCGCGGTCAGAGAGTGTGGCTTTCCACTCGTAACCTTTCCCTTACGACAGCTTCTCGCAAGTTGACTCCGCGGTTCATTGGTCCGTTTCGTGTCTCTCAGGTCGTTAATCCTGTCGCTGTGCGACTGCTTCTTCCGCGACATCTTCGTCGCGTCCACCCTGTCTTCCATGTCTCTTGTGTCAAGCCTTTTCTTCGCGCCCCCGTTCGTCTTCCCTCCCCCCCTCCCGTCCTTGTCAAGGGCGCACCTATTTACAAGGAACGGAGGATCATGGACATGCGTTCTCAGGGACGTGGTCAACAGTACTTAGTGGATGGGGAGGGTTTCGGTCCTGAGGAGAGGAGTTGGGTTCCATCTCGGGACGTGCTGGACCGTTCGTTGATTGATGATTTCCTTCGTCGCCGCCAGGGTTCCTCCTCGAGTGCGCCAGGAGGCGCTTGGTGAGTGGGGGGGTACTGTCATGTTTTGTCTTTGATCTTCATGTCTTGTCCCTGTGCTTCCCTCTGCTGGTCTTATTAGGTTCTTTCCCTCTTTCTTTTCCTCTCTCTCCTCCTCCCTCTCTCCCTCCCCCGCTCTCTCTCTCTATCGTTCCGTTCCTGCTCCCAGCTGTTTCTCTTTCTCCTAACGACCTCATTTACTCTTTCACACCTGTCCCCTATTTTGCCCTCTGATTTGAGTCCCTATTTCTCCCTCTGTTTTCTGCTTCTGTCTTTGTCGGATTCTTGTTTGATGTGTGCTGTTCTGTGTCCTTGTTCGGCCCTTTCGTGTTTTTGCCTTCATCAGATGCAGCGTGTGAGCAGGTGTCTAGGGGTCGCGTCTCCAGTCGTTCATCTCTACTGACGAGAGGATTTCAGTTTTCCTGTTTTGTTTTTACCTTAGATATATCAGGAGTATCGTTTTTGTCTAAGACTGGAATAAAGACTCTGTTTCTATTTCGTCGCTTTTGGATCCTCCTTCATCAGCATAACAGAAGACTTCAGCAAGTTGAAAATAAACAAACACATCGAACCCTGTTCCTGGGGGACAGAATGGAGAAGGTATAACACCTAAATTAACTAATCAGCTAATTTATCAAATCCATGAAAATGAACTGCAGTAAGATCTGCTTTCAACATAAAACCTACCAGCCCACGAGGAGATTTCTGCTGAATGTTCTGTTAAAGGGAGACAGCAGTAAAATTATTTATTGTGGCTGGGACGTGTTGAGCAATTACTAAGGTTTCATGCCTCAACCCAGTGGTTGACTATCACAGTTGTGGGGGCCACTGTTGAAGGGTATTATTAGCCTCAATAACCCACCCTGAAATCTTTGTCTCCTCACTTTATTGTTTTTGAAAGTTGTGTTTCCTTGCCAAGTTTTAATTACATACTTTTTTATTTTGGATCCTGCATCGCGGTTAGCCTCAGTTGCTGTGACAGCTACTATCTGTCCAGGGATCCTGCCAAACCAAAAAGCCTGAAGTTGTTTACTGTAGCTTAGCTACTAGCCTAGCTGGTAGCTATCAGTATCAAGCTAGCAAGGTTTCCCAACCCTTGTGTCTGGGACCTCAGAGGTTTCCCACACTAATTGTGACTGGATTCCCCGCTGCCTGTTACCTTTTCCCTACAAACTGACCTGGCTGGAACTGCATTGTAGTGCTACCAACATTAGCCAATGCTGTGACCAATAGTATGTGCAAAGACACTGCTTTTGTGTGGATTTAAAGAGGAAACATCTTTCTGCTTTTCAGATTTAGCCATTTTTGTGAGCTCTTTTTGTTCATTTCTTCATCCTGTAAGGAGAGAGATACAGAAGCCTAGCTGGCTGTATTTCTCAGATGGAGGTCATTATTGAACATTTTCAATGGTGCAGGGTCTGTTTTTATTTTGCTTTATTCTGGGACAATGTGGACCGCCCAGACTTTCAATGTAGCAACTGTTTGCTTGCAGAGGACTGCAGACCAAAAATACATAAGTATTCAGACCCCTATGAGACTTGAAATTGGGCTAAGGTGTATCCTTTTTCTGTAACGGTCGTCTGTTGAAGAAGGTGTGGACCAAAGCGCAGCGTGGTAAGTGTTCATGCTTTAATTTCAACTGAACACTGAGAACAAAATAACAAAATAGAACAAAACAAAACAGTTCTGTCTGGTGCAGACACAAAAACAGAAAACAACTACCCACAAAGCATGGGTGGGGAAAAGATACCTAAGTATGGTTCTCAATCAGAGACAACGATAGACAGCTGCCTCTGATTGAGAACCACACCCGGCCAAACACAAAGAAATGCAAAACATAGAAAATAAACATAGAATGCCCACCCAAATCACACCCTGACCAAACCAAAATAGAGACATAAAAAGCTCTCTATGGTCAGGGTGTGACAGTTTCCGTTGATCGTCCTTGAGATGTTTCCACAATTTGATTAGAGTCCATCTATGGTTAATTCAACTGATTGGACATGATTTGGAAATTCACACATCAGTCTATACAGTTGACAGTGCATGTCAGAGCAAAAACCAAACCATGAGGTTGAAGGAATTGTCCGTAGAGCTCTCAGACAAGATTGTGTTGAGGCACAGATCTGGGGAAGGGTACCAAAACATTTCTGCAGCATTGAAGGTCTTCCCAGAGCTGGCAACCCGGCCAAACTGATCAATCGGGGGGAGTAGAGACTTCGTCAGGGAGGTGACCAAGAACCCGATTGTCACTGAAAGAGCTCCAGAGTTCCTCTGTGGAGATGGGATAACTTTCCAGAAGGAGAACCATCACTGCGGCACTCCACCAATAAGGCCTTTATGGTAGAGTGGCCAGACGGAAGCCACTCCTCAGTAAAAGGCACATGACAGCATGCTTGGAGTTTGACAAAAGGCACCTAAAGAATTTCAGACCATGAGAAACAAGATTCTCTGGTCTGATGAAACAAAGATTCTACTCTTTGGCCTGAATGCCAAGCGTCATGTCTGGAAGAAACCTGGCACTCTCCCTATGGTGAAGCATGGTGGTGGTAGCATAATGCTGTGGGGATGTTTTTCCATCGGCAGGGACTGGGAGACTAGTTGGGATCGAAGGAAAGATGAATGTAGCAAAGTACAGAGAGATTCTTGGTGAAAATCTGCTCCAGAGCACTCACATCATCAGACTGGGACAAAGGTTCACCTTCTAACAGGACAACAACCCTAAGCACACAGCCGAAACAACGCAGGAGTGGCTTCAGGACAAGTCTCTGAATATCTTTGAGTGGTCCAGGCAGAGCCCGGACTTAATCCCGATCAAACATCTCTGGAGAAACCTCAAAATAGCTCTGCAGCGATGCTCCCCATCCAACTTGACAGAGCTTGAGAGGATCTGCAAAGATGAATGGGAGAAACTCCCGAAATACACGTGTGCCAAGCTTGTAGCGTCATACCCAAGAAGAATTGAGGCTGCAATCGCTGCCAAGTGCTTCAACAAAGTCCTGAGTAAAGCGTCTGAATGTAAACGTAATAAATACCTGTTTTTGTTTTGTCACTATGGGGTACTGTGTGTAGATTGATGAGGGAAAAAACAATCGTATTCTTTTTAGAATAAGGCTTTAACGTGAAAAAATGTGGAAAAAGTCATGGGGTTGGAATACTTTCCGAATGCACTGTATTTAGCCTAAGAAACGAAGTTCATGAAATCAAAAACGTGCTAGTAACAGATTTCATTCATATTCTGAAACTAACTTAGATAATTATTTGATAATACAGTGGAAGCAATACTGGTTTTAACATCTACAGAATAGACAGAAATACCAATGGGGTGGTGTTGCAGTCTATATTCAGAACCACATTCCTTTAAAGCTTAGAGACTCTCATATTAAATACTGTGAAAGTAATATGGCTACAGGTTCATCTGCCTTAACTAAATTCTATTCTTGTGGGAAGCTGCTACTGACCACCAAGTCCTAACAGTCACTATCTAGATAATATATGTGAAATAAAATAAAATGGAATTAAGAAATATATAAATATTAGGACGAGCAATGTCGGAGAGGCATTGACTAAAATACAGTAGAATAGAATACAGTATTTACATATATTCAGTTGAGCATCCGGGTGGTAGTCGGCTAGTGATGGCTATTTAACTTTAACCTGTTGAGGACAGAGGGCGCTGTTTTCACTTTGGGGGAAAATCGTGCCCAATTTAAACGGCCTCGTACTCAATTCTTGCTCGTACAATATGCATATTATTATTACTATTGGATAGAAAACACTCTCTAGTTTCTAAAACCGTTTGAATTATATCTGTGAGTAAAACAGAACTCATTTTGCAGCAAACTTCCTGACAGGAAGTGGAAAATCTGAAATCGATGCTCTGTTCTAGGGCCTGCCTATAAATGTCCTTGATATATATCAGTATACATGCACTTCATACGTCTTCCACTAGATGTCGACAGGCAGTGAGAGAAGAAATGGAGTGTATAACTTGATCTGGGGTCGAATAAAAGCTCTCGGCATGACGTGTCACCAGTTTCCTGTTTTCTGGAGAGCGCGTAAAGGGACCTGGTTTTGCCTTCTGAAAAGCTGTCATTATAGACGACTAATATCTCCGGCTTTGATTTTATTTGATACATGTGACAATATCATCGTAAAGTATGTTTTTTCAATATAGTTTTATTAGATTATTGAAATTTATTCGGGACGTTAGGCGTGTTGCGTTGTGTGCCTTTGTTCAGGAAGGAGAGCTTCGCGCTACTTTGCCAGCTTTCCGTGCTAATTGACTGGAGAAGAGGACATTCTAAAACCAAACAACGATTGTTTTGGACAAAGGACCCCTTGTACAACATTCTGATGGAAGATCTTCAAAAGTAGGACCCATTTTATGATGCTATTTCATATATCTGTCGAACATGTGAAATAGTCGTTTGCGCCCAGATTTTGGGTACTCTCTCGCTATAACTAAGCTGGATGTCGTAATGAAGTTATTTTTAGAATTCTAACACGGTGATTGCATTAAGAACTAGTGTATCTATCATTTCCTATACAACATGTATTTTCTAGTAACGTTTATGAATAGTTATTTGGTCAGAATAGTTCGAGTGTCATAAAAATATCTGCACATTCTGGGAAAAAGATGCTACGTTAATGTATAACCACTGATTTCAGCTCTAAATATGCAAATTTTCTAACAAAACATAAGTGTATGTATAACCTGATGTTATAGGACTGTCATCTGATGAAGGTTTATGAAGGTTAGTGAAAATTAATATCTTTTGCTGGTTTATTCACTATCGCTAACGTGCCTATTGCTATCGCTAACGTGCCTTGATGAATGAATGCGGTAGTGTGGTAGGCTATTGTAGTAAGCTAATATAATGCTATATTGTGTTTGCTGTAAAACACTTTAAAAAATCGGAAATATTGGCTGGATTCACAAGCTGTTTGTCTTTAATTTGCTGTACACCATCGATTTTTCAGAGATGTTTTATGATGAGTACTTAGGTATTTGACGTTGGTGTCTGTAATTACTCTGGCTGCTTCGGTGCTATTTCTGACGGTAGCTGTGATGGTAGCTGCAATGTAAAACGGATTTATACCTCAAATATGCACATTTTTCGAACAAAACATAGATTTATTGTATAACATGTTATAAGACTGTCATCTGATGAAGTTGTTTCTTGGTTAGTTTGGTTGGTTCTTGGTTAGTTAGGTTGGCTTTGTGCATGCTACCTGTGCTGTGAAAAATGTCTGTCCTTTTTGTATTTGGTGGTGAGCTAACATAAATATATGTGGTGTTTTCGCTGTAAAACATTTTAAAAATCGGACATGTTGACTGGATTCACAAGATGTGTATCTTTCATTTGCTGTATTGGACTTGTTAATGTGTGAAAGTTAAATATTTCAAAAAAATATCTTTTGAATTTCGCGCTCTGCCTTTTCAGTGGAATGTGGGAGGAGTTCCGCTAGCGGAACCCCGGTGCCAGACAGGTTAATAATATGCATGTCAATCTCTCATGGCTCGAAGTGGAGGAGAGATTGACTTCATCACTACCTGTTTTTGTAAGAAGTGTTGCCAAGCTGTTTAAACTAATAGCACACAGCTCGGACACCCATGCATACCCACAAGACATGCCACCAGAGGTCTCTTCACAATCCCCAAGTCCAGAACAGACTGTAACTAGAACACAGTACTACGTAGAGCCATGACTACATGGAACTCTATTCCACATCATCAGGTAACTGATGCAAGCAGTAGAATCAGATTTAAAAAATGAAAATACACCTTATGGAACAGCGGCTACTGTAAGAGACACACACACAGGTACAGACAAACACATACGCACACAAACGCTAGCACATGCACTCTACACACACGCTTACATTGTAATATTGTTGTATGGTTGTATTCTACATTTTGTATTGCAGATATGTAGTGGTGTAATAATGTTATATGATGTACTGTTTATCTTTTGTTCCTTAATGTGTTTGGACTCCAGGAAAACTAGCTGCTGCCTTGGCAACTGCTAATGGGGATCCTTAATAAATAACAATACATACAGTTAACATATAAACCCTGGTGGCAATAAAACATTTAAAGGAATCACATATGAGTTGAGATTTGACAAATGCTATGATAATGCTATTTCAAGAGGGTCGTTCCGTGAAATTAGTCCCTTTTGGGTAGTGTAACCTGAAAATGAATCACTAATCTCTCGAGTGGCTAGATGTCCTTTACCGTTCAGCCATCAGATTTACCACCAATGCTCCTTATAGGACACATCACTGCACTCTCTACTCCTCTGTAAACTGGTCGTCTCTCAAGACCCACTGGTTCATGGTTATTTCTAAAACCCTTTTAGGCCTCACTCCCCCTTATCTGAGATATCTACTGCAGCCCACATCCTCCACATACAACACCGTTCTGCCAGTCACATTCTGTTAAAGTTCCCCAAAGCACACACATCCCTGGGTCGCTCTTCTTTTCAGTTCGCTGCAGCTAGATACACATGGCTTCTGGGCTAGGGTTGGATGTGTGTTGTGTCAAGAAGCAGTGTGGCTAGGTTGGGTTGTGTTTCGGAGCATGGCTCTCGACCTTTGCCTCTCCCGAGTCCGTATGAGAGTTGCAGTGTCACAAGACTGTAACTGGATACCACAAAATTGGGGAGCTGCAAAAAACACTCAAACTGGACAGTTGTATCTCAATCTCTTCATTCAAAGACTTAATCATGGACACTCTTACGGACAGTTGTGGCTGCTATGTGTGATGTATTGTTGTCTCTACCTTTTTGCCTTTTGTGCTGTTGTCTGTGTCCAATAATGTTTGTACCATGTTTTGTGGTGCTACAATGTTATGTTGCTAACATGTTGTTGTTATGTTGTGTTGCTACCATAATGTTTTGTCATGTGTTGCTGCCTTGCTATGTTGTTGTCTTCATGTAGTGTTGTGTTGTCTTTCTTGTTGTGATGTGTGCTTTGTCCAACTTTTTTTTAACACATTTTTTGTCCCCAATTTCGTGGTATCCAGTTACAGTCTTGTGACACTGCAACTCTCATACGGACTCGGGGGAGGCAAAGGTCGAGAGCCATGCTCCGAAACACAACCCAACCTAGCCACACTGCTTCTTGACACAACACACATCCAACCCTAGCCCAAAAGCCATGTGTCAGAGGAAACACCTGGTCAGCGTGCACCTGCGCCCGGCCCGCCACAGGAGACGCTAGTGCGCAATGAGACAAGGATATCCCAGACAGCCAAACCCTCCCTAACCCAGGCGACGTTGGGCCAATTGTGCATCGCTCCATGGACCTCCCGGTCACGACCGGCTGCGACAAAGCCTGGGCTCGAACCCAGAATCTCTGGTGGCTGTCACGTTCCTGACCTTATTTCCTTTGTTTGGTATGTGTTTAAGTGGTCAGGACGTGAGCTGGGTGGGCATTCTATGTTATGTGTTTCTAAGGTGGCTTAGCAGTTCAGACGTATTTTTCCGTGTTGTCGTGTCGTGTCCTGTATATATATATATTTACACCTTTTCTTCACATTCTTCACATATCTTTTATTTATTTTATTATCCAAGAACTCAACTACAAAAGCTTTCCTGCAAAAGCTTTCCTGCAACCCGCTTCACCAATTACAATAAGTATTATTTACCTCAATCTGAAAATCCATCGTGGAAGATAGCCAGGGGCTAATTCAGAAGCTAGCCTGAAAGCTAACCAGAAGCTACTCCGATAGCTAGCCAGAAGCTAATCTGTAGCTGCCCCGAAATTAGCCGGTTTGCTGGCTAGCGTTGGTGTTTCAGCTGCCCACGTTTTGCGGTCATCAGCTATTCCTTTAGCTCGATAATCTACCGGCACTTTTGTGCAACGCGACTCGGACCGGAGCATTCCGGGACTTTTTTTCTCTCAGTTTCCCCGGATTCCAACCGCAGCCTCTGGACACTTGCACCTTGATTTCGCAGCTAGCTAGCTGCATACCGTGTGACTATTGGCTTACGTCGACCCCGGAGCTAACTCAAATCATGCTGGAGCTAGCCAGCTGAGGAGTTCCATCACCATCCGGACCCGTTTCTTTGTTGCTGCTGCAGATACGGAACCCCACCGGGCCTTCACGACTGACTGCCGACGTTATCTGCCCGAGGGATTTATCCAACTGGCACCTCCGTCCCGGCGTTACCTGAACGCTCATCTGAGGCCCGCTAATCGTTAGCTGTCTTATCGGCTGCTATCTGAACAAAACCCCACTACACGGAACCTACCGACGGAAACGCACGAGGTATCTACAAACAGACCTCCATCCTATGCTGCTACCGATAGCCATATACCCGGCCAGCTGTCTGGATCGCCACGACCCCAACCAACCTCTACTCACTGGACCCTTATTTATCACTCGATTAAGCTTGCCTCTCCTTAATGTAAATATGCCTTGTCCATTGCTGTTCTGGTTAGTGTTTATTGGCTTATTTCACTGTAGAGATTCTAGCCCTGCTCTCTATACCATATCCAACCCTGCAGTTCCACCACCCACATATGCGATGACATCACCTGGTTTCAATGATGTTTCTAGAGACAAGATCTCTCTCATCATCACTCAATACCCAGGTTTACCTCCACTGTATTCACATCCTACCATACCTTTGTCTGTACATTATTCCTTTAACCTGTTATGGCTGCACGCTGAATATTGAAAAAACTGGAAAATGTGTGCACATTTTCAAACGGCCTCCTAAGAAACTTTTTATTTTCCAATATGCATATATTTACTACTGTTGGATAGATAACAGTCTGTAGTTTCTAAAAAGGTTTGAATTGTTTCTCTAAG
This sequence comes from Salvelinus fontinalis, assembly GCF_029448725.1. Classification (NCBI taxonomy): domain Eukaryota; kingdom Metazoa; phylum Chordata; class Actinopteri; order Salmoniformes; family Salmonidae; genus Salvelinus; species Salvelinus fontinalis. The sequence goes on along the minus strand of NC_074693.1, from coordinate 29,261,868 downwards.
TCGAACAGAAATATTTTTACAGCCATTTTCCCAGCCGAATTGAGTTTCCCAAAATGCGATGTGTCTCTTTAAGACCTTCTCTATAAAAGGCCATTTGACTTGGGACCATAGGGACACGTCAGAGGCGTACCTCAGACTGTAATGCGGAAGTGAGAATTGAAAGGGGTCGAATATCTCGTCCCTGGACTGAATAACAGAACTTCTTGTGAGACATGCGCAGTTAAAATAAAAATCCGGGCGCGAAGGATAATTTGATCTCGGCTTCTGGAACAAGGTAGATAACTTTGAATATGATGCCTGACTACGATATTATTTGCTACATGTCACAAAATCATCCTAAAGGTTGTTTTTTCAATATACTTTAATTATATTATTGCAATTTATTCTGGACTTTAGATGTGAAACGACGGAAGAATTTTTTGAAGAAACGCTTTCTGGCGCAGCAATGCTACCGTGCTAGCTAACCAAAGAGGGGAATCCTTCGTTCTGGAACCCAACTAAAGACTCTACTGGACATTGGACCCCGTTACAACATTCTGATGGAGTACCAAGAAAGATAAGACCCAATTTGGGATGCTTTTTCATATATATGTCGAACTGTTGAATGCTAACGCTGCTAACTATGCTAGGCTAGCGCTTGACTAGAATCAATGCTGCCTTATGCTAGCTTATGATGTTAGCTAATATAACGATATATTGTGTTTTCGCTGTAAAACACTTCAAAAATCGGAAATGTTGTCTGTATTCACAAGATATCTGTCTTTCATTAGTTATCCACCATATGTTTTTCTGAAATGTTTTATGAGGTGTAATTAGTAGCCGACGTTGGTGTATGTATTTTCTCTGGCTACTCCCGGCTGGATTCAGACTCTAGCTATGTGTTAGCATTTTTGGGTAGCATCAATGTAAAACAGATTTATAGCTAAAATATGCACTTTTTATGAACAAAACATAGATTTATTGTGTAACATGTTATATGACTGTCATCTGAGGTCGTTTTTTCTGGGCTCTTTAGGTTGGTTTTAGTTTATTTCGGTTGGTTGTGCATGCTACTTCAATCATAATTCATACTTCATAATCATAATTCATACGTGTCTGTCCACTTTTGTATTTGGTGGTGAGCTAACATAAATATATGTGGTGTTTTCTCTGTAAAACATTTAAAAAATCGGACATGTTGGCTGGATTGACAAGATGTTTATCTTTCAAATGCTGTATTGGACTTGTTAATGTGTAAAAGTTAAATATTTTTAAAAAATAGATTTTGAATTTCGCGCTCTGCAGCTGTTGTCATTTTCGGTCCGAGGTCGGGCTTGCACCCCAAACAGGTTAAACTATTTTATCGCCCCCAGAAACTTCCTTTTACTCTCTGCTCTGGTAGCTCTAGGCGACCAATTCTCATAGCTTTTAGCCGTACCATTATCCTACTTCTCCTCTGTTCCTCTGGTGATGTAGAGGTGAATCCAGGCCCTGCAGTACCTGGCTCCACTCCTATTCCCCAGGCGCTCTCTTTTGATGACTTCTGTAACCGTAATAGCCTTGGCTTCATGCATGTTAACATTAGGAGCCTCCTCCCTAAGTTTGTTCTGTTCACTGCTTTAGCACACTCTACCAACCCGGATGTTTTAGCCGTGTCTGAATCCTGGCTTAGAAAGACCACCAAAAATTCAGACATTTTTATCCCCAATTACAATATTTTCAGACAAGATAGAACGGCCAAAGGGGGCGGTGTTGCAATCTACTGCAAAGACTGCCTGCAGAGTTCTGTTATACTATCCAGGTCTGTTCCCAAACAATTTGAACTTCTACTTTTAAAAATCCACCTCTCTAAAAACAAGTCTCTCACCGTTGCCGCCTGCTATAGACCACCCTCTGCCCCCAGCTGTGCTCTGGACACTATATGTGAACTGATTGCCCCCCATCTATCTTCAGAGCTCGTGCTGCTAGGCGACCTAAATTTGAACATGCTCAACACCCCAGCCACCCTACAATCTAAGCTTGATGCCCTCAATCTCACACAAATTATTAATGAACCTACCAGGTACCACCCCAATTCCGTAAACACGGGTACCCTCATAGATATCATCCTAACAAACTTGCCCTCCAAATACACCTCTGCTGTTTTTAACCAAGATCTCAGCGATCACTGCCTCATTGCCTGCATCCGTAATGGGTCAGCGGTCAAACGACCTCCACTCATCACTGTCAAACGCTCCCTGAAACACTTTAGCGAGCAGGCCTTCCTAATTGACCTGGCCGGGGTATCCTGGAAGGATATTGATCTCATACCGTCAGTAGAGGATGCCTGGTCATTTTTTAAAAATGCCTTCCTCACCATCTTGAATAAGCATGCCCCATTCAAGAAATTTAGAACCAGGAACAGATATAGCCCTTGGTTCTCTCCTGACCTGACTGCCCTTAACCAACAGAAAAACATCCTATGGCGTTCTGCATTAGCATCAAACAGCCCCCGTGATATGCAACTTTTCAGGGAAGCCAGAAACCAATATACACAGGCAGTTAGAACAGCCAAGGCTAGCTTTTTCAAGCAGAAATTTGCTTCCTGCAACACAAATTCAAAAAAGTTCTGGGACACCGTAAAGTCCATGGAGAATAAGAACACCTCCTCCCAGCTTCCAACCGCCCTGAAGATAGGAAACACTGTCACCACCGACAAATCCACTATAATTGAGAATTTCAATAAGCATTTTTCTACGGCTGGCCATGCTTTCCACCTGGCTACCCCTACCCGGGACAACAGCACTGCCCTCCCCTCTGCTACTCGCCCAAGCCTTCCCCATTTCTCTTTCTCCCAAATACAGTCAGCTGATGTTCTTAATGAGCTGCAAAATCTGGACCCTTACAAATCAGCCGGGCTAGATAATCTGGACCCTTTCTTTCTAAAACTATCTGCTGAAATTGTTGCCACCCCTATTACTAGCCTCTTCAACCTCTCTTTCGTGTCGTCTGAGATCCCCAAAGATTGGAAAGCAGCTGCGGTTATCCCCCTCTTCAAAGGGGGGGACACCCTTGACCCTAACTGCTACAGACCTATATCTATCCTACCCTGCCTTTCTAAGGTCTTCGAAAGCCAAGTCAACAAACAGATTACCGACCATTTCGAATCACACCACACCTTCTCCGCTATGCAATCTGGTTTCAGAGCTGGTCATGGGTGCACCTCAGCCACGCTCAAGGTCATAAACGATATCGTAACCGCCATCGATAGGAAACAATACTGTGCAGCCGTATTCATTGACCTGGCCAAGGCTTTTGACTCTGTCAATCACCACATCCTCATTGGCAGACTCGACAGCCTTGGTTTCTCTAATGATTGCCTCGCCTGGTTCACCAACTACTTCTCTGATAGAGTTCAGTGTGTCAAATCGGAGGGTCTGTTGTCCGGGCCTCTGGCAGTCTCTATGGGGGTGCCACAGGGTTCAATTCTTGGACCGACTCTCTTCTCTGTTTACATCAATGATGTCGCTCTTGCTGCTGGTGATTCTCTGATCCACCTCTACGCAGACGACACTATTCTGTATACTTCTGGCCCTTCTTTTGACACTGTGTTAACAACCCTCCAGGCGAGCTTCAATGCCATACAACTCTCCTTCCGTGGCCTCCAACTGCTCTTAATAACCTGTTATGGCTGCACGCTGAATATTGAAAAAACTGGAAAATGTGTGCACATTTTCAAACGGCCTCCTAAGAAACTTTTTATTTTCCAATATGCATATATTTACTACTGTTGGATAGATAACAGTCTGTAGTTTCTAAAAAGGTTTGAATTGTTTCTCTAAGTCGAACAGAAATATTTTTACAGCCATTTTCCCAGCCGAATTGAGTTTTCCAAAATGCGATGTGTCTCTTTAAGACCTTCTCTATAAAAGGCCATTTGACTTGGGACGATAGGGACACGTCACAGGCGTTCGTCAGACTGTAATGCGGAAGTGAGAATTGAAAGGAGTCGAATATCTCGTCCTTGGACTGAATAACACAACTTCTTGTGAGACCTGCGCAGTTAAAAAAAAAATCCGGGCGCGAAGGATAATTTTGTCTCGGCTTCTGGAACAAGGTAGATAACGTTGAATATGATGCCTGACTACGATATTATTTGATACATGTCACAAAATCATCCTAAAGTATGTTTTTTCAATATACTTTAATTATATTATTGCAATTTATTCTGGACTGTAGATGTGAAACGACGGAAGAATTTTTTGAAGAAACGCTTTCTAGCGCAGCAATGCTATCGTGCTAGCTAACCAAAGAGGGAAATAATTCGTTCTGGAACCCAACTAAAGACTCTACTGGACATTGGACCCCGTTACAACATTCTGATGGAGTACCAAGAAAGATAAGACCCAATTTGGGATGCTTTTTCATATATATGTCGAACTGTTGAATGCTATCTCTGCTAACTGTGCTAGGCTAGCGCTTGACTAGAATCAATGCTGCCTTATGCTAGCTTATGATGTTAGCTAATATAACGATATATTGTGTTTTCGCTGTAAAACACTTCAAAAATCGGAAATGTTGGCTTTATTCACACGATATCTGTCTTTCATTAGTTATCCACCATATGTTTTTCTGAAATGTTTTATGAGGTGTAATTAGTAGCCGACGTTGGTGTATGTATTTTCTCTGGCTACTCCCGGCTGGATTCAGACTCAAGCTATGTATTAGCATTTTTGGGTAGCATCAATGTAAAACTGATTTATAGCTAAAATATGCACTTTTTATGAACAAAACATAGATTTATTGTGTAACATGTTATATGACTGTCATCTGAGGTCGTTTTTTCTGGGCTCTTTAGGTTGGTTTTAGTTTATTTCGGTTGGTTGTGCATGCTACTTCAATCATAATTCATACTTCATAATCATAATTCATACGTGTCTGTCCACTTTTGTATTTGGTGGTGAGCTAACATAAATATATGTGGTGTTTTCTCTGTAAAACATTTAAAAAATCGGACATGTTGGCTGGATTGACAAGATGTTTATCTTTCAAATGCTGTATTGGACTTGTTAATGTGTAAAAGTTAAATATTTTTAAAAAATAGATTTTGAATTTCGCGCCCTGCAGGGGTGTCATTTTCGGTCCGAGGTCGGGCTTGCACGCCAAACAGGTTAAATACAAGTAAAACCAAATGCATGCTCTTCAACCGATCGCTGCCTGCTCCTGCCCGCCTGTCCAACATCACTACTTTGGACGGCTCTGACTTAGAATATGTGGACAACTACAAATACCTAGGTGTCTGGTTAGACTGTAAACTCTCCTTCCAGACCCACATCAAACATCTCCAATCCAAAGTCAAATCTAGAATTGGCTTCCTATTCCGCAACAAAGCATCCTTTACTCATGCTGCCAAACATACCCTTGTAAAACTGACCATCCTACCAATCCTCGACTTCGGTGATGTCATTTACAAAATAGCCTCCAAAACCCTACTCAATAAATTGGATGCAGTCTATCACAGTGCCATCCGTTTTGTCACCAAAGCCCCATATACTACCCACCACTGCAACCTGTACACTCTCGTTGGCTGGCCCTCGCTTCATACTCGTCGCCAAACCCACTGGTTCCAGGTCATCTACAAGACCCTGCTAGGTAAAGTCCCCCCTTATCTCAGCTCGCTGGTCACCATAGCAGCACCTACCCGTAGGACGCGCTCCAGCAGGTATATCTCTCTAGTCACCCCCAAAACCAATTCTTCCTTTGGACGCCTCTCCTTCCAGTTCTCTGCTGCCAATGACTGGAACGAACTACAAAAATCTCTGAAACTGGAAACACCTATCTCCCTCACTAGCTTTAAGCACCAGCTGTCAGAGCAGCTCATAGATTACTGCACCTGTACATAACCCATCTACAATTTAGCCCAAACAACTACCTCTTTACCTACTGTATTTATTTATTAATTTATTTTGCTCCTTTGCACCCCATTATTTCTGTCTCTACTTTGCACTTTCTTCCAATGCAAACCAACCATTCCAGTGTTTTTTTTAGTTTTTATTTTACTTGCTGTGTTGTACTCACTTCGCCTCCATGGCCTTTTTATATTTTTATTTATTTATACATATATCTGTTTGCCTTCACCTCCCTTATCTCACCTCACTTGCTCACATTGTATATAGACTTATTTTTTTTATTTTTTTCACTGTATTATTGACTATATGTTTGTTTTTACTCCATGTGTAACTATGTGTTGTTGTATGTGTCGAACTGCTTTGCTTTATCTTGGCCAGGTCGCAATTGTAAATGAGAACGTGTTCTCAATTTGCCTACCTGGTTAAATAAAGGTTAAATAAAATAAAATAAAATAAAATAAAATGTTGGGTTAATTGTATTTGCCTGATATGGTTCTCAATCAGGGGCAGGTGTTTTACGTTTCCTCTGATTGAGAACCATATTAAGGTAGGCTGTTCTCACTGTTTGTTTGTGGGTGATTGTCTTCCGTGTTAGTTTATGTACCACACGGGACTGTTTCGTTTTGTCTAGTCTATTCCTGTTCGTGCGTTCTTCGTTTTATGTAAGTTCTCATGTTCAGGTCGGTCTACGTCGTTTTTTGTTATCTTGTAATTTATTCAAGTGTTCTTCGTGTTCGTCTTGTCTAAATAAATTCATTATGTCTTCACAACACGCTGCGTTTTGGTCCGATCCATGCTCCTCCTCAGACGAGGAGAACAGACGTTATAGGTGGCACAGCTAGCACTGGGATGCAGTGCCTTAGACCACTGCGCCACATGAAATAAAGACAAATCTTTGGCAAAGCAAAAAAATAAGGCTTCACAATAATGGTGAACACTTGGAGACATTTTGGGATTATGTGGGTTAAAATATTCCTAGAAGTCACAGATGGACGTGTCAAAATGCTGCACTTTGGCACGTTAGCAACTCTTTATTCATATTAAAAAACGGAGATATTGAATTCTCCATGTGGTCTATATTAAAGAAAATATCAAATAGCTAGTAATTTTGTGGAACGACCCTAGAGGTCATGATTATGATGACGATGACGTCAATCATAAATAATAATAATCATTATCATCATTATCAATATAATCTTGTATTATTGTGCATGATGTGTCTGTTAAATTAAACATAATGAAAAAGAGAGTATAGGATTGAAAATGTCATGCCCCGGGCCCTTACCAGTGGAGGTTTTACTGGTGGGGGCCACAGTCACAGTCGCCACTGTTGTAGACTCAACACACAGGGTATTACCAGTGGCATTCACCCACTCTGATACTCTTGTCCCGTTGGATGAGGTGCAGTTAACATATATCAGCCCTGTAGGCAATCCAAACAACAGTAATCACATGCGTATCTAAATTACATGTAAATACTGGCAAATGGATAGTGCTGTTTCGATACAGGTCAATTCTTATTGATAAGAATTGATCATTGATCATTAATCATTAATCATTGATTTTGTTGATCATAATGTTTTTTTAACAAAGTAAATTGAACAGTAGATTACCTGGACAAGGTAAGATTCTCTTGCTGACAGTATCACTATTGATGTTGTTTCTAACGGTACAGGTAAGATCTCCTGACAGGCATTTCTTCAGAGTGATGGTGTTTGTCTCATCACCAGGAGAGATCTCAGTGTCTTTCAGTGTCTGTCCATCCAGAGTCCAGCTGTACTGGGGACCATCCCCCTCAGAGGAGCAGTACACTCTCATCTCTCCATGGGACAGACACTCAGAGGACAGCTGAGGAGAGGACACTGGAGCTGTGGGGGAAGAAGGATATGTAACTGTAGTAAGAGGGCAAAACACATTAGAACACAACACCAGCCATTCTTCTTGAAAGCCACAGAAACTACTGTAGTCAACAGGAGCAGCAGATTCATGACACACAATGTGTAACATTCGTCTTGTGGTGATTGAACGGACCAAGGCGCAGCAGGTGAGGAATACATACTAATTTATTGAATGAAAGACGAAAACACTGACAAAACACTAGAACAAACTACAAAACAATAAACGAAGGCAACAGACCTGAAACAAACAAACTTACATATAGACGAAGAACAGGAACAGACTACCTAAAATGAACGCACAAACGAAACAGTCCCATGTGGTATACACTGACACAGGAACAATCACCCACAAACAAACAGTGAGAACAACCTACCTTAATATGGCTCTCAATCAGAGGAAACGACACACACCTGCCTCTAATTGAGAGCCATACCAGGCAACCCATTAACCCAACATAGAAAACACATAACATAGACTACCCACCCCAACTCACGCCCTGACCAATTAAACACATACAAAACAACAGAAAACAGGTCAGGAACGTGACACAATGACAGCATTTCAAATAACCAACAGATGATTTAATGTTGATGGATGTGGTTATGACTCTATGTACCAACTACAGTAACATATGAAAATAAAAATGACTCCATGGTTACACATAAAATGCATTTCTCATCATTTGTATTATTAAGTAGTCACATATGTGTACTTTAGCCAGAGCAATATGTAGAGCTTGTCAAAGTTACCACATGTAATAATTATTTGGCAAGTTATTAATTTACCTTCAATGAAAAGTTGTAGTCCTCTGATCTCTACTGCTATCCCTACTGAATGAAATGTTTCTAGCAGGTATTCACCAGAATCTGTACTTCTTGTGTTATTTATCCTCAATGTCCCATTGTTTATAAAGAAGTGTACTCTGTCTCTAATGGGGGTGTCGCTTATTACCAGTTTATCCTTCTTCGTTTTGAGTATCTTTGTTTTAGCACCAGTTGAGCCTTTATAAAATGAGAGTTCATCATATATCGTGGTATCAGTCACCAGCTGGAGATAGACAGTTCCTCCTAGAGCTCCATAACACTGAGATCCATCTTCTCTAGCATCACAGGAAGTCTCCAAGCCTGAAGATCAAGAAGAAAAGACAATGTAGTGACTATCACTGTTCTAGCCCATGTCAAGTCATGTATCATTTTACAGACGAGGATACAAGCGGCTAACAGTATAACCAAACCAACAGCATCAACGTGATAGGGATCATTAAGTCAGTGATCATTATTATGGTACAATGAGTAAAGAGACAACTGTCTTCTACAGTGTTCTGAATATTGTCCCTCATCATCCATCATTTCTGCTTCATGATTTACAAGACTCCTGATATTATATTCTGCATAAAAGAAGAGGGAAACCAACACATATAAAGATGTTTCTTACCATGAGACACTCCTGCTGAGATCACCAACAGTCCTAAAATTGCCTCCATGTCTCTTCACAACGCAGGGTCTCAGTTTATTAAAATTAACTTCAGTTCTTCAACAATATTTTCTAATCAGAGCTGAATTTCCAACACCTGGCAATGTTTTACAGCACAAACAAAACTAACGCAAGGAAAGTATGAGAGAGAGCTGTTCCTGCCACTCAGAAGACCTCTACCAGTTTGTGACAAGCAAAAGAAGAAGTGTCATTTTCACCCTGATCATAGGTTCCGACAGAGGACAGAGGAAGAGTCACGTCACAGTTTCACTTCTTCATTATACAAACAGCCAGGCTGGCTTCATGTCTCCTGTGTGATGGATTTAGACAGGATGTCAAAAATGAGATAATTGATGCTACTTTTGAGTGTGAAGAAGAGATGTTGGCGCCTGAGAAAATAACAACTCATTGGTTGTGTCAGGGCATTGGTCAGCTCTCACACACTGCTGTCCAACACTGACATGAATACACTACCTTTTTCTTCACAATTAGTAGGCTCTTTCACTCCATACATGAAGAAGTGAGAGAGAAATGTATTAAGACAGGAAATTGAGAAGAGGAGAGGTGAGAGAAATACGAAGTGAAACAGAGAGGACCAGCAGATCAAAGTCCAATGTTTCCCTAATAGTGGTTTGTGACCCTCTGGTGTCTTCGGCCGGCTACAACTGATTCCTTTTGGGTTGTAGCTGTTGGCTAGACACAATAACATGTTGTAGATGGAAATGGTTAGTATGGCTGTATGTTGAGACTTTAAAGGTTAAAACACGTTCAATCAATAACAGAAGGACTCACTACGGCCGGTGTATACTGTTTAGTTGTTCATGTACATTTCATGTACTTCACCGTAGGGATGGTATTGGCCAGGTAATGAGCTGTGCCTGGTTTCATCCAGGCCAAAGAGTTCAATGTTGGTTTCACCAGACAAGATAATATTGTGTCTCATGGTCTGAGAGTACTTCCACTGCACAAGTGGAATTGCTTTTTTTTTTACCTTAATGACAGTAACATATAGTATTGTATGCTGCTGTAATTATCCAGATACACACAATGTATGTTGTTCTAATGTACATGACCTACATAGAATAACGACACAGGGCGAGACCCAGATGCAGACACAGGGGTCAGATGGTTAGAGTCTTTAATATGCATTAAAGTACAAGGGGCAGGCAATAGGCAGGTCGAGGACATGCAGAAGTTAATTAACCAGGTCAGAGTCTGAAAGGTACAGGTCAGGGCAGACTGAATGGTCAGGCAGGTGGGCTCAGTGTCAGGGCAGGCAGAACATGTCAGAACCAGTTGGGCTAGAAACAGAGACTAGGAAAAACACACTGGTAGGCTTGACAAGACAAGACGAACTGGCAACTGACACAGGTATAAATGCACTGGGGATAATGGAGAAGATGGGCAACACCTGGATGGGGGTGGAGACAAGCACAAAGACAGGTGAAACAGATCAGGGTGTAACACAGACAAACATACACTGCTCAAAAAATAAAGGGAACACTTAAACAACACAATGTAACTCCAAGTCAATCACACTTATGTGAAATCAAACTGTACACTTAGGAAGCAACACTGATTGACAATACATTTCACATGCTGTTGTGCAAATGGAATAGACAAAAGGTGGAAATTATAGGCAATTAGTAAGACACCCCCAAAAAAGGAATGGTTCTGCAGGTGGTGACCACACACCACTTCTCAGTTCCTATGCTTCCTGACTGATGTTTTGGTCACTTTTGAATGCTGGCGGTGCTTTCACTCTAGTGGTAGCATGAGACGGAGTCTACAACCCACACAAGTGGCTTAGGTAGTGCAGTTCCTCCAGGATGGCACATCAATGCGAGCTGTGGCAAAAAGGTTTGTTGTGTCTGTAAGCATAGTGTCCAGAGCATGGAGGCGCTACCAGGAGACAGGCCAGTACATCAGGAGACGTGGAGGAAGCCGTAGGAGGGCAACAACCCAGCAGCAGGACCGCTACCTCCGCCTTTGTGCAAGGAGGTGCACTGCCAGAGCCCTGCAAAATGACCTCCAGCAGGCCACAAATGCACAGCTATTTTTAGGCCTTTCCAGAGATGTTCGATTGGGTTGAAGTCCGGGCTCTGGCTGGGCCACACGGAAAATCAAACTTTGCTCCGTTCATCCTTCCCTCGATCCTGACTAGTCTCCCCAGTCCCTGCTGCTGAAAAACATCCCCACAGCATGATACTGCCACCACCATGCTTCACCGTAGGGATGGTGCCAGCTTTCCTCCAGACGTTCAATCTTGTTCCTCAAGAGTTCAATCTTGTTTCTCATGGTCTGAGAGTCCTTTACGTGCCGTTTGGCAAACTCCATGTGGGCAATCATGTGCCTTTTACTGAGGAGTGACTTCTTTCTGGAAACTCTACCATAAAGGCCTGATTGGTGGAGTGCTGCAGAGATGGTTGTCCTTCTGGAAGGTTCTCCCATCTCTACAGAGGATGCACCTGAGCTCAATTTCAAGTCTCATAGCAGAGTTTGAATATTTGTGTAAATAAGGTATTTGTTTTTTTTAAATAAAATTTGCTAAAAACCTGTTTTCTCTGTCATTATGGGTTATTGTGTGTAGATTGAGGATAAATAATTTTATCCATTTTAGAATAAGGCTATAACATAACATAATGTAGAGAAAAGAAAGGGTTCTGAATTATTCCGAATGAACTGCATATGAAGTGTATTAATTACTCTACTAGAATATTGCAGTCAAAATTACTGCACATTAGCTTGAAGTGTGTCCCTCGAGGCCCAGCATTTATAGTATTTAAAAAAATATATTTAAAAAAAAATGTGCAAGGAAGTGCACATAAGAGATTACCATTAGACAGTTCTTCTGACATCAGAAGTCCAAACATCACAATCAGTGGATTCACTATTGAAGTTCCAAATAATGATTTAAAACTAAATCAACCTGCCACATCGTGTGTCTAGAAGGTTTTAGCAAAACACGCAATAGTATGTGTCACTTCAGGGAGGGGAAAGGAAGTGTTTGAACACATTTCTTAATCTCACTTCTTCATTTCACAGACCAATGCATGAAAATGTTGTATACGACAAGGCATTAAATAAGATACAACACACAGACACACGTGAACAAGACATCTTGAGACTAGATTCACACATTCGCTGAAAGAGAAAATGTGATACAGAAGAAATTGTCACACTAAATTTAGTCTGCGAGAACTTGATGCCTCAAAATGAGAGAGACAGAAAGAGAGATGCTAAGTTCCCAAAAAGCTACTTTTGACATTTCATTGCTTTGAAGGTAAAAAAATTGCTGAGTAAGAGCAGGATGTACCAAATCACCCCATTGCATGATCAAAAGTATGTGGACACCTCCTCGTCCAACATCTCATTCCAAAATCATGGGCTTTGCTGCTTTAACAACCTACACTCTTCTGGAAAGGCTTTCCACTAGATGTTGGAACATTGCTGCGGGGACTTGCTTCCCTTCAGCCACAAGAGCATTGGTGAGGTCGGGCACTGATGTTAGGTGATTAGGCCTGGCTCGCAGTCAGTGTTCCAATTAATCCCAAAGGTGTTTGATGGAGTTGAGGTCAGGGCTCTGTGCAGGCCAGTCTTCCACACCAATCTCGACAAATAATTTCTGTATGGACCTCGCTTTGTGGACGGGGCCATTGTCATGCTGAAACAGACACAGTTTTTTACCGTATACAGTAGGTCACCGTAGTTAGGTGACCAATATGAACCTACAAGTATATTTATCTTGTAGTGACATGGCCGGATGTCAACACTACATTTTAATAACTGTTCTTATGAACTATTGTGAGCTATCTAAAACTTACAGATACATATGGAAACTGCTGTGCTGTTGGCATGGTTGCCTTGCTGTTTTGGTCTTCCATGGTGATCACCCAGTCTGATGTTGATGTAACATTGGGTAAGGTGCATGGCAGACATTTGAAGACTGTAAATCAAAAACAAACAGAAATCAAATAGTAACTGAGATGTGAAAAGTTTATAGATGTTGTTTGATTTGAAAAGTTAATAGACAGTGGGTAGAGACGTCATTTGATGTGGACTAAATACGGAGATTATTTATTTTAGTTTTTTTTTTTAAGTTTCACTAAGAGTATATAGTAAACAAAAGGTTTACAGACAGACAGACGACAATTATAAACTTATCAAACAAAATACCTTCAGATGACAGGTTTTCTTCATGTATGATCCCAGACGACTGTCAGCAGAATTAGGACTTTAGCAAGTTGGGAAAAAAACAACACATTTTACCCTGATACTGGGGGAAAGAAGAGAGATAGTATAACACTTAAATAAAGTAACCAGCAAAACATAATTACACATCCTAATAAATTATTTGACATCTGTCTCCCTTTCTTTCTCAGAGTCAGCATAGAGACTACATAAAGGGCCGTAAAATCATTCATTACTATTAATAATAATGATCATTATCTGATTGGCGTTAGTAGTAGTGCTGTTAGTCAAGCCCTTGGTATGATTGCTGGATCTGGAGGTCATTAGGGTGTTCATGGATGCCAAGAGAATATTTGACCATTAATACAATAATTTCTCTTTGGTCTCTCTCTGTGATTTCATAATTTTTAGTCAACTCGCAAGTGGCTGAACCTCACCGGAGAAATCATCAGACCGAGGGAAATAGCACCCCTCTGTCTCATTATGTCTAGACTATGTATCTGATGCTGACTGGAACAAAAGAGTATGAGATGTTGCCTCCATAGCATTTGATTGATTCCAGCAAGCATTTGGCCTCCCTTGATAAAAACAATATTAAAATAATTAGCCAATCAGCGTTGAGCTAAGCTGAGCTGTGGGTTGTCTTAGTGCAGCAAAACGCCCCCCCCCCCCCCCCCCCCCCCTTGGATATGGCTTCAGACCAATCAAATCACTTCCAAAGCAAAACTTAATTTTCAGAAAAAGGTGTCTGTTTCTGGTCTGCTTTGTCCTGCAGTAGCTAGCTTGCTAAATCAGCCCTTTCCTAAGCCATGGATGGAGAGGGCAATTTGGACTTATAGTTTTGAATTAATTCTCTGTACAGGCAAATGATTTTGAAGGTGATTCTGATCTAAACATGAATTAATATGTTAAGCAACTGGCCTGTGATGATTAAAGATTAATATGTAGCCTAGATGTAGCTTAGTAGGCTGACATTAACTAGCTAGCTAACTTAGCTGGTTCATTGTTTCCCATGCGAGGAAGTTAGGTTAGCAAGCATTTTAGCTAGGTAGCCTATGACATCTAAAAATAAAGGTGTACTGTATGACAGAGCCATACACTGTTTTGCCAACATGAACAAGAGGAGGATGGTATTGGAATTCAACTAGTCTAAATGTAGTGTGTAGAAAAAAAACTTTTCGTGCCTGGCTGCGACAGAGCCTGGACACAAACCCAGAATCTCTAGTGGCACAGCTAGCACTGCGATGCAGTGCCTTAGACCACTGTGCCACTCGGAAGGCCGCACACCCCCATTCTCATCGAAGAGGCTGTAGTGGAACAGGTTGAGAGCTTCAAGTTCCTTGGGGTCCACATTACCAAAAAACTATCATGGTCCAAACACACCAAGACAGTTGTGAAGAGGGCACGACAAAACCTATATTCCATCAGGAAACTGAAAATATTTGGCATGGGTCCTCAGATCCTCAAAAGATTCTACAGCTGCACCATCGAGAGCATCCTGACTTTGCATCACTGCCTGGTATGGCAACTGCTCGGCCTCCAGAGAGTAGTGCGTACGGCCCAGTACATCACCGGGGCCAAGCTTCCTGCCATCCAGGACCTCTATATCAGGCGGTGTCAAAGGAAGGCCCTAAAAACTGTCAAAGACACCAGCCATCCTAGTCATAGACTGTTCTCTCTGCTACCGCATGACAAGCGGTACCAGAGCGCAAAGTCGAGGTCCAAAAGGCTTCTTAACAGCTTCTACCCCCATGTCACAACAATCCTGAACAGCTAATGAAAGGGACACCCAGACCCCTCATTTACACTGCTGCTACTCTCTGTTTATAATCTGTGCATAGTCACTGTAATTCTACCTACATGTACATATTACCTCAATTACCTCGACTAACCGGTGCCCCCGCACATTGACTCTGTACCGATACCCCCTGTATATAGCCTCGCTTTATATTTTACTGCTGCTGTTTAATTATTTGTTACTTCTATTTTCTATTTATTATTGATCTACTTTTTATTTAACATATATATTTTTCTCTTAACTTCTTAAACGATTGTTGGTTAAGGGCTTGTAAGTAAGCATTTCACTGTAAGGTCTACTACACCTGTTGTATTTGGCTCATGAAACAAATACAATTTGACTTGATTTGATATTTTGCAACATTGATTGGACTAAATTGTTTGTGGTATCTTTAACTTCTTGCAACTATAGGGGGTGCTGTTTCGCATTAGCATAATTTGCTCTACACATTAAACGGATTCCTACTCAATTCTTGCTCGTACAATATGCATATTATTATAATTATTGGATAGAAAACACTCTCTAGTTTCTATAGCCGTTGGAATTTTGTCTCTGAGTGAAACAGAACTCAATCTACAGCACTTTTCATGATAGGGAGTCAAATTTCAAACATCTTGGCCACTGATCTGGAGTCAGTTTAAAGGTCCGTGTAAATGCTATGGAGAAACAGACGCTTCTTACGTCTTCCCCTGGATGTCAGTACGTGATGACGCTTTGAATGGAGTCGATTGCGCAATCAGGGGCTGTATAAAACAGCAAATACCGGAAGTAGCTTCCCTTTGCTGCCTGCGCCTGGCGCGCGAAGGACATCGGACTCGCCTCCTTCCAAGCTTTAGTTTAGCCAGTAATATTTCTCCGGTCATGTTTTTACCCATTATAGGTGTTAACAGCATCATAAGGTAGTTAATTTGAACCGTTTTATAGCAATTTATATCCGTTTAGTGCGATTTTGAGGCATTGCTTTGTTGTGCACTTTGAAGCGCCGGGCACGTTTCGGGGTCCCGGTCGAACGTTAGTGGGCATTTCGACAGACAAGAGGACATCTTTCGACCAAAAGAAGATTAGACCCAAGAAAGGATACATTGCCCAAGATTCTGATGGAAGATCACCTCATAGTAAGAAATATTTAAGATGATAAATCGCTGTTCGGTAGAAAAATGTTAAACGCACGTTCCGCCATTTTGTTAGGTGTAGCTTTGCTTGGCGCAACCTGTATTGAAAAGTAAGGATAATTAAAAAAATGTAATTCCGCGATTGTATTAAGAATTAAATTGTCTATCAATCGCTGTCCACCCTATATTTTTTTGTCAAGTTTATGAGTATTTATGTATAAGACTAGATCACTGTCTAATATGGTGCACGACATTTTCTGACCAGCTGGGCTACTTTTGTCATTGTCTAACCATGATTTTGGTGGCTAAATATGCACATTTTCGAACAAACTCTATATGTATGTTGTAATATGATGTTACAGGAGTGTCATCGGAAGAATTCTGAGAAGATTAGTGAAAAGATTTATATATTTTGGCGATATTTACGTTATCGCTCTCTTTGGCTTGAATCAGTGCTCGGGTAACGTTTGCATATGTGGTATGCTAATATAACGATTTATTGTGTTTTCGCTGTAAAACACTTAGAAAATCTGAAATGTTGTCTGAATTCACAAGATCTGTGTCTTTCCATTGCTATGTGCTGTGTATTTTTAAGAAATGTTTTATGATGAGTAAATTGGTAATACAAGTTGCTCTCTGTAGTAATTCTAGTCGCTTTGGTGAGATTTGTGATGGTGGCTGCAATGGCAAACTATGATTTATACCTGAAATATGCACATTTTTCTAACAAAACCTATCCTATACCATAAATATGTTATCAGACTGTCATCTGATGAGTTTTTTTCTTGGTTAGTGGCTATCAATATCTTAGTTTAGCTGAATTGGTGATAGCTACTGGTGGAGAGAAAAAATGGTGGACAAAGAAAAATGGTGTCTTTTGCTAACGTGTTTAGCTAATAGATTTACATATTGTGTCTTCCCTGTAAAACATTTAAAAAATCTGAAATGGTGGCTTTATTCACAATATCTGTATCTTTCATTAGGTGTCTTGGACTTGTGATTTAATGATATTTAGATGCTACTATTTAATTGTGACGCTATGCTAGCGATGCTAATCAGTGTGGGGGGGGGGGGGGGTGGGTGCTCCCGGACCCGGGGTAGAGGCTCGTGAAAGGTTAAATTTGTTTTCGGTGTATTAAACTTAACATATATAGCCTTGTTGATTTGATGTAGTGTTGACTATCATTAAATGTGAAGTCTGTAAACCTATCAAATCAATTCTCTATGTGTAAAAATTCTTTACGCGATTAAACTAATCATGTAACTTTAATTAACTATGAAGTCGGGGCACCACGGGAAAATGTTTATAGAGTCTCTATTCCCCTAATTAACTCTTCAGATATTTTCATATCTTATCGATTATAGTCTTCTACTAATGTATTATTACCTCATCAATCTCATTCCTGAATGTTGCAAACCCTTGGATATCTGCACGAACCCTTGCATCATAAATCATGAATCAGCAATTCACAAATTGGCTTAATTATTTATTTACTAACTAACTAATCAATCACAGAATTTCATAAACACACACACAATAGTTATACATTGGTTACTGACATAATACACTGAAATGTCCCTAGTGGGCTAAGCCGATATGACAGCTTGGTAGACAAAGGAAAGCGGTGGAGCCAGCTCAAGAGTGGGAAACTCAGAGTGGACCACCTTACGCACACTACACTCATGGAAATGCTTATACTTTGAACATGAACAACCGCTCATTCGAAAAGAAATTGCAATTTACATATTTACGAGTGTATGCTTTTGTTGTCCCTCTCTGTGATCGCCCTTCCGTCTGCTGGATAGATTGTTGACAGAAAGTCTCTGGTTGCGTCCACCAGAGATCAAAGTCTTCCGTACTTTTATAATGGATACGTCAGAGTACTATTCATACATGTTCTTAGATCGGTTGTGTTTACCAGACTAAAGTACTTAAACAGCTGCAACCTGATTAATTCTTCTTTCTTTTGTAGATTTCTTAGCATTTTCAACTTGGGAATGATCTCGTTCTCTGGTCTTGTGCTTTGGTAGAGTTACCAACCATTTCAACATGTAGTGACAGCTTCCAGGTTTTCTGGTCTAGTCCTGTGGTTTTAATTGTAGTTTGAACCACTTCACACACCAGCATGTTTTGGTCTAATGTACATTTTGGGGGAAGTGGGTTTTATGCTGAAGTAGAAAAGGGGGGCGTTCCATGATGCCGTGTAATGTCTGTGCCCACGGGGGCGTGTGCACTGACTTGGTTCAGACTTCATATGAAAATAGAAGGCTAACATCACATTACATCTTCTCACAATTGAGAAGTGTACACAACCAAATACACAGTAATGTGTATTTCCTGTCCTTCATGAGATCAACAAATGAAACAAACTTGACTTGACTGTTCCTTAAGTGTCCACGGACCACTCCAACTGGTTGGAATAGAGAAATATTGTTACATTATTCAACCTTTTGATGTTACGGTACTGCAAACTATTTCTCTGTGGTAACAAAGGGATTCTCAACCTTCATTTTGTCAGTGTTTGTCACGACTTCTGCCGAAGTCGTTGCCTCTCCTTGTCCGGGCGGTGTTCGGCGGTCGACTTCACCGGCCTTCTAGCCATCATCGATCCATTTTTCATTTTCCATTGGTTTTGTCTTGTCTTCCCACACACCTGTTGTCAATCCCATTCATTACCTGTTGTGTATTTAACCCTCTGTTTCCCTTCATGTGTTTGTCAGAGATTGTTTTATGTCAAGTGTTGTTTTATTGGTGTATAGGTGCGCGACGGGTCCTCGTACCCATTTTTATTTGATGTATGTATATTTCTCATGTTTGGAGAATATCATGGACATTTATTAAAAGTCTCCATCTACACTTCGTTTACTCTCCTGCGCCTGACTTCAGCTGCCACCTATACACACGACAGTGACAGAATCTCTGACCCTAAAAAATGAAGTCAGCAGGAGGAGGCACTTCGCTAATGGAGGTTGAGGAGCGCGTCATGGAACAAGCGGAGGAGATTGACAGTCTGTGCGCTGCCATGGATCGCATTGTCCAGAATATGGACCGCTGGGAGATACAGGGAGCTTTTCCAGCACCTCCACCACCACCTGGAATTCCTTTGAATGTTTTTTCTCCTCCGGAACAGAACAGGATCCAGTTATCCCTACCCACGGAATACAATGGAGATACTGCCAGCTGCCAGG
Source organism: Salvelinus fontinalis (assembly GCF_029448725.1). NCBI lineage: Eukaryota > Metazoa > Chordata > Actinopteri > Salmoniformes > Salmonidae > Salvelinus > Salvelinus fontinalis. Next base: position 29,242,339 of record NC_074693.1, on the reverse strand, counting down.
GTTTTCTCCTAAAACTGAACTTGTATCTGGTCACGGTCTCTCCAGTACCATCAGACCGTGAGAAAAGCTCCGCCCTCATCTCATGCCTTACCGGGAAAGCCCTGGAGTGGGCCAACGCTGTGTGTGGAGAGGATAAGGCGTTGGACCATTTTGAGGAGCTCATCTGCCATTTCCGGAAGGTATTCGACCACCAATCCGAAGGCAGAGCAGCAGGTGAGCTCCTCTACCATCTGAGGCAGGGGACGAGGAGTGCTCAGGAGTTCCTTTTGGATTTTAGGACTTTGGCTGCCGGCGCTGGATGGAGCGACAGGGCCCTGATCGACCACTACCGTTGTAGTCTACGCGAGGACGTCCGTCGGGAGCTGGCCTGTAGAGACACCACCCTCAACTTCGACCAGCTGGTGGATATGTCCATCAGGCTGGACAACATGCTGGCTACTCGGGGACGTCTAGATCGGGGTCTGGTTGTTCCATCCTCCCGCACTCTCTCTCCCGAACCTATGGAATTGGGAGGGATGGTGCGCAGGGAGACCGGAGGGGGTACCCGCTCGAGCACCATCTATGATCGCAGAGATCACACTGCTGATCGGTGCCGGGTTGGTTCCTCTGGGAATAGAGAAGGCAGGCAGGGCACTCTGGCATCACCCCAGGTGAGTAGGCACCATACTCATCCAGAGCCCTCTGCTGCACTTATGTTTATCTCTGTCACTTTTCCGGATTTTTCCCCTGCATTCCCAGTATAAGGCGCTAGTAGATTCAGGCGCGGCTGGGAATTTCATTAATAAAAATTTAGCTCATAGTTTAGGGATTCCTATTGTTTCTGTGGATATGCCTTTCCCTATTCATGCCTTAGATAGTCGACCAATAGGGTCAGGGTTTATCAGGGAGGTCACCGCACCTTTGTCTATGATAACGCAGGAGGGTCACAAGGAGAAGATTAGTCTTTTCCTTATTGATTCCCCTGCGTATTCTGTGGTGCTAGGCCTACCCTGGTTAACTACTCATAACCCCACTGTTTCTTGGCCACAGAGGGCTCTCACGGGGTGGTCGCGAGAGTGCTCAGGTAGGTGTGTAGGGGTTTCCGTTGGTGCTACTACGGTGGAAAGTCCAGACCAGGTTTCCACCGTGCGCATTCCCCCAGAATATGCCAATTTGGCACTCGCCTTCTGTAAAAAGAAGGCGACTCAATTACCACCCCATCGACAGGGGGATTGTGCGATAGATCTCCTGGTAGACGCTGCATATCCCAGGAGTCACGTGTATCCTCTGTCGCAAGCGGAGACAGTGGCTATGGATAATTATCTCTGAATCCCTGCGTCAGGGGTTCATTCAGCCATCCATTTCACCCGCCTCTTCGAGTTTCTTTTTTGTGAAGAAGAAGGATGGCGGTTTACGCCCGTGCATTGATTATCGAGACCTTAATAAAATCACAGTAAAATATAGTTACCCGCTACCTTTGATCAATACAGTAATGGAGTCAATGCGCGGGGCCCGCTTCTTCACAAAATTGGATCTCAGGAGTGCGTACAATCTGGTGCGTATTAGGAGGGGTGATGAGTGGAAGACGGCATTTAGCACCACCTCAGGTCATTATGAGTACCTGGTCATGCCATATGGGTTGATGAATGCTCCATCAGTCTTCCAATCATTTGTAGATGAGATATTCAGGGACCTGCACGGGCAGGGTGTAGTGGTGTATATCGATGATATTTTGATATACTCTGCTACACGCGCCGAGCATGTGTCCTTGGTGCGCAGGGTGCTTGGTCGCCTGTTGGAGCATGATCTATATGTCAAGGCTGAGAAATGCTTGCTCTTCCAACAATCCATCTCCTTCCTAGGGCATCAGATTTCCACTTCAGGAGTGGAAATGGAGAGCGACCGCATTACAGCCGTGCGTAATTGGCCGACTCCAACCACGGTAAAGGAGGTGCAGCGTTTTTTAGGGTTTGCCAATTACTACTGGAGATTTATCCGGGGTTTTGGTCAGGTTGCAGCTCCCATTACCTCACTGCTAAAGGGGGGACCGGTGCGCTTGCAGTGGTCGGCCGAGGCGAATAGGGCTTTTGGACAACTGAAGGCTCTGTTTACCTCGGCGCCTGTGTTGGCTCATCCGGATCCCTCTTTGCCATTCATAGTAGAGGTGGACGCATCCGAAGCTGGGATAGGAGCAGTGCTCTCTCAGCGTTCGGGTGTGCCACCGAAGCTTCGCCCCTGTGCTTTCTTTTCGAAGAGGCTCAGCCCGGCGGAGCGTAACTATGATGTGGGGGACCGAGAGCTGTTAGCTGTCGTAAAAGCCTTGAAGGTGTGGAGGCATTGGCTTGAGGGGGCTAATCACCCTTTTCTCATCTGGACTGACCACCGCAATCTGGAGTACATCCGGCAGGCGAAGAGACTAAATCCTCGCCAGGCAAGGTGGGCCATGTTTTTCACTCGTTTTGTGTTTACGCTTACTTACAGACCAGGCTCCCAGAACGTCAAGGCAGACGCATTGTCTCGGCTGTATGACACAGAGGAGCGGCCCATGGATCCCACTCCCATACTCCCAGAGTCGTGTTTGGTGGCGCCAGTAGTGTGGGAGCTGGACGCGGACATTGAGCGGGCATCACGTGCAGAGCCCTCTCCTCCTGAGTGTCCAGCTGGTCGTCTGTACATTCCGTCTGCTGTCCGCGACCGATTGATTTATTGGGCTCACACATCACCCTCCTCTGGTCATCCTGGGATAGGTCGGACGATGCGCTGTCTTGATGGGAGGTACTGGTGGCCCACTTTAGCTAAGGACGTGAGGATTTATGTTTCCTCCTGCTCGGTGTGCGCCCAGTGCAAGGCTCCTAGACACCTGCCCAGAGGTAAGCTTCAACCTTTACCTGTTCCTCAACGGCCGTGGTCGCACCTGTCAGTGGATTTTTTGACTGATCTTCCACCTTCACAGGGTTACACCACGATCCTGGTCGTTGTGGATCGGTTTTCTAAGTCCTGTCGTCTTCTCCCTTTGCCCGGTCTCCCTACGGCCTTACAAACTGCGGAGGCCCTGTTTACACATGTTTTCCGGCACTATGGGGTGCCTGAGGATATAGTGTCTGATCGGGGTCCCCAGTTCACGTCAAGGGTCTAGAAGGCGTTTATGGAACGTCTGGGGATCTCGGTTAGTCTTACCTCAGGTTTTCACCCCGAGAGTAATGGGCAGGTGGAGAGAGTTAACCAGGATGTGGGCAGGTTTCTGCGGTCCTATTGCCAGGACCGGCCGGGGGAGTGGGCGAAGTTCGTGCCCTGGGCAGAGATGGCCCAGAACTCGCTACGTCACTCCTCCACTAACCTTACCACTTTTCAATGTGTATTAGGGTATCAGCTGGTTCTGGCTCCTTGGCATCAGAGTCAGACCGAAGCTCCTGCGGTGGACAATTGGTTTCGGCACGCTGAGGAAACTTGGGAGGCAGCCCACGTCCACCTTCAGCGTGCCATAAGGCGCCAGAAAATTGGCGCAGACCGTCGCCGCAGTGAGGCCCCGGTGTTCGTACCAGGGGACAGGGTCTGGCTCTCGACCTGAAACCTGCCCCTCCGCCTGCTCTGCCGGAAGCTGTGTCCGCGGTTTGTGGGGCAGTTTCAAGTCCTGAGGAGAGTGAACGAGGTATGTTATAGGTTACAACTGCCCACTAATTACCGTATTAACCCCTCGTTCCATGTGTCTCTCCTCAGGCCGGTGGTGGCTGGCCCGCTCCAGGAGGCTGAAGTGCGTGAAGTTCCTCCGCCTCCTCTAGACATCGAGGGGGTCCCGGCGTACTCTGTTCGATCCATTTTGGATTCGAGACGTCGGGCGAGGGGCCTTCAGTACCTCGTGGACTGGGAGGGGTACGGGCCGGAGGAGAGATGCTGGGTTCCGGTGGAGGACGTTTTAGATCCTTCCATGTTAAAAGAATTCCACCGCCTCCATCCGGATCGCCCTGCACCTTGCCCTCCGGGTCGTCCCCGAGGCCGGTGTCGACGCGCTGCTAGAGCCGCGCGTCAGGGGGGGGGGTAATGTCACGACTTCTGCCGAAGTCGTTGCCTCTCCTTGTCCGGGCGGTGTTCGGCGGTCGACTTCACCGGCCTTCTAGCCATCATCGATCCATTTTTCATTTTCCATTGGTTTTGTCTTGTCTTCCCACACACCTGTTGTCAATCCCATTCATTACCTGTTGTGTATTTAACCCTCTGTTTCCCTTCATGTGTTTGTCAGAGATTGTTTTATGTCAAGTGTTGTTTTATTGGTGTATAGGTGCGCGACGGGTCCTCGTACCCATTTTTATTTGATGTATGTATATTTCTCATGTTTGGAGAATATCATGGACATTTATTAAAAGTCTCCATCTACACTTCGTTTACTCTCCTGCGCCTGACTTCCCTGCCACCTATACACACGACAGTGACAGTGTTGGGTAAAGAGTTTTAGATATTTATGACTGTCATAAACCTGGGGTGGGAGAGAGAGGGCTATGATCCTCACCCCAAAAGGGCACATCGTGACAATGTTTAAATGGTGCTTGAATAGCGGAGGCAGTGCTCCTGTTATCTTTGTGTTGACTTGCGGTAACTCTGTGGTTCTAAATATGTAGTTTAGTAAACTGATGAAAAAATGTATTTGCTTGACCATGTTGCAGGTCATATAACTGTTTGTTACATGTATTATTTGCTTTGTAGACTTGACTGGACAGATATTGCTCTCCGGTTTTGTGATGAAACAAATATGTGTAGTTTAATCAAGAAACCGATGGTCATTCTGACAGCTCTAGAGTTCCTCTGTGGAGACCTTTATGGTACAGTTGCCAGACGGAAGCCACTCTTCAGTAAAAGGCACATGACAGCCCGCTTGGAGTTTGCCAAAAGGCACCTAAAGACTCGCAGACCATTCTCTGGTCTGATGAAACCAATAATAAACTCTTTGGCCAGAAGGCCAAGCGTCACGTCTGGAGGAAACATGTCACCATCCCTATAATGAAGAATGGGGGTGGCAGCATCATGCTGTGGGTATGTTTTTCAGAGGCAGGGACTGGAAGACTGGTCCGGATCGAGAGAAAGATTAACGGAGCAAAGTACGGAGAGATCCTTGATGAAAACCTGCCCCGGAGCGCTCAGGACCTCAGGATGGGGCAAAAGTTAACCTTCCAACAAGACAACAACCCTAAGCACACAGCCAAGGACTTGAACCCGATCCAACATCTCTGGAGAGACCTGAAAATAGCTGTGCAGCAACACTCGCCATCCAACCAGGCAGAGCTTGAGAGCATCTGCAGAGAAGAATGGGAGAAACTCCCCAAATATAGGTGTGCCAAGCTTGTAGTATCATACCCAAGAGGACTCGAGGCTGCAATCGCTGCCAAAGGTGCTTCAAGTACTGGGTAAGGAGTCTGAATACATATGGAAATGTGATATTAATAAATTAGCAAACATTTCTAAAAACCTTTTTTTGCTTAGAGAATTTGTGGGTATTGTGTGTAGATTGATGACGAAAAACTATTTAGTCCATTTTAGAAGAAGGCTGTGACGTAACAAAATGTGGAAAAGTCAAGGGGTCTGAATGCTTTCCGAAGGCACTGTATGTAAGGTAATTTAGATTTTTTAGACAGGCATACCTAGTTAAACTAGTTATAACCATAGGCGAGTACATAAAGTGCTCTATCTCTGCAGGTGATATTTATATCAGGTCAAGATCACTCCAACAGGTTTCTCTCCATCCTCTCAGGATATGTAATATTATGTCTCCAGATAAATACTTTTCTAGACTTGCCCTAGAATACACAATTGGCATAGCGTCGTCCGGGTTAGGGAGGGTTTGGCCGGTAGGGATATCCTTGTCTCAGTATGTAAAAATGTAATAAAATGTATGCACTCTACTGTAAGTCGCTCTGGATAAGAGCGTCTGCTAAATGACTAAAATGTAAATGTAAATGTATTGTACACAGTCATACGATATGTGAAACAGAAAAGTACAATCTTAGGCGAGTACATGGGGAGCTATATCTCTGCAGGTGATCTCTCTATCTGGTCAAGATCACTAATACAGGTCCCCCTCCACCCTCTGGTGGTATGGATAACTTGTTATTATGTCTCCAGAAAATCCTAGATACAAATAAAGGTCATATTTATCAAATTACTTTTAGTGGAATTAGGTGTTCTTGGATGGGGTCCAAATGATCCCAAAGGACCAGAATTTTTTAAAGGTCCATATTAATACAGAAACATTAAACAGTGATTTAGCTTTATTAAGTTCTAGTTGATTGACAAAGTCATGAATAATGTGATGAATTGAATAAGCCACTTTTGGGCTATGATCCACAATATGCCTCTGAGGTCAAAATACTCCAAGTTAGTAGTATGAGGGTTAAAGACGCTTCACACCACAAGACACTCCTGCTAAGATCACCAACTGTCCAAACACAGCCTCCATGTCTCTTCACAACGCAGGGTCTCAATTCACCAAATGAACCTATGGAACTTAAATAAATCCCCCTAAAGTCCATTGACACTCCAAAGCGTCAAACGTGACATAATTTTGAATCTTGAATAGCCCCCCATGTTTATCCTAGAGACTTACCGTTCCTTGTAGAGGCTACAGCTCAATCCCCTCTTGCCACTGTTAATTTAAAAAATGATATACAATATGTGTGGGCATAGGCAGACATTTCAATTGGAGAATGCATTTTATTAATATTCTATAATGATATTCAATCTGTCGGTAAAACATTCACAAATTGTGACATCATTTATATTTTTATTTCTCTCTGGCAGCTAAGACATTAGCACTAGACCATGAGCAGGAGGAATGAACAAGTGAGAGGGAGAAATAGAAAAAAAGGTAATTAGAGTGGAAGAGAGGTGAGAGAAATAAGAAGTGAAACAGAGAGGACCAGCAGATCAAAGTCCAATGTTTCCCTAATAGTGGTTTGTGACTCTCTGGTGTCTTCGGCCGGCTACAACTGATTCCTTTTGGGTTGAAGCTGTTGGCTAGACACAGTAACATGATTCATAATGGACTGGATTTATATAACTCTTTGTGGGGCTCAAACCTTGCTGAATTGGGTTTGTTATTGGATGCAAAATAAGATGTGCTTTAGAAAACAGACCCATTCTGCCATTGACAATAATAGTGAGGATTGTGCTTAACAGAATTGACACCACAGGGACATCTTCTCAATTACAAACTTCTGCGGTGAATGACAACTGTGACTACTGTTACTACTGTTACCACTATTACCACTGTTACCACCGTTACTACTGTTACCACCGCTACCACTGCTACCACCAGTACCACAGTTACTACTGTTACCACTGTGACCACTGTTACCACCAATACTACTGTTACTATTTTTACCACTGTTACCACGTTTACTACTGTTACAACTATTACCACTGTTACTACTCTTACCACTGTGACAGGTGTTACTACTGTCACCACTGTTACCACTGTTACTACTGTTACCATTGTTACCACCAATACTACTGTCACCACTGTTACCACTGTTACCACCGTTACTACTGGTACCAATGTTGCAACTGTTACCACTGTTAAAACTTTTACCACTGTTACTAATGATACTACTGTTACCAGTGTTACCACTGTTACTACTGTCACCACTATTGCAACTGTTACTAATGTTAAAACTGTTACCACTTTTACTACTGACACTACTGTTACCACTGGTACTACTGGTACCACTGTTACTACTGTTACCAATGTTACTACCGTTACTACTGTAAATAGTGTTACCACTGTTACTACTGTTACCACTGTTAACACTGTTACCAATGTTACTACTGTTACCACTGTTACCACTATTACTACTGTTACCACTGTTAAAACTGTTACCAATATTACCACTGTTACCACCGTTACTACAGTTACCACCGTTACCACTGTTACCTATGTTACTACAGTTACCACCGCTACCACTGCTACCACCGGTACCACCGTTACTACTGTTACCACTGTTACCACTGTGACCACTGTTACCACCAATACTACTGTTACTATTTTTACCACTGTTCCTACTGTTACCACTGTTACTACTGTCACCACCGCTACCACTGCTACCACCGGTACCACCGTTACCACTGTCGCCTCTGTGACCACTGTTATCACCAATACTACTGGCACCACTGTTACCACCGTTACTACTGTTACCACTGTTACTACTGTTACCACTGTTGCAACTGGTACTACTATTACCACTGTTAAAACTGTTACCACTGTTAAAACTGTTTGACTACTGCACAGATCATTTGTAGACAATTACACTTTGAGGGTCAAAAGCCTACTTAATGGCCCAGTGCACTGCAAATCATGTTTTTGCTGTGTTTTATATCATATTGTACAACAGCTGATGAAAATAACACTGTAAAAGTATGAAAATATAAATTCCTGATAGTTGTTGGTTGAAAATACAATCTACACATGACCTTCTATTCTGCAGGTTTGCTTGGACAGGAGTTTCAGCTTTCCATGTTGACCTCACCATGTGGTAAATTGTTTAATAGACCAATAACAGAAGAGTTCCAAACCTTTCTAATTATTTGCTAAAACACTATTTTTGCCCATTTTAATGCCAAGGTACTTAATTGTTACCCAGAAATGATTTGATATTGATATAAATAGCTGCATTTGGGCATTAAAGTGGCTAGTGATACATTTTTGATCAATTTCCATCAATTTCCATTATAAAAGTAAGCTGGAGTTGAGTCAGTATGTTGGCAGCAGCCACTCGATGTTAGTGGTGGCTGTTTAACAGTCTGATGGCCTTGAGATAGAAGCTGCTTTTCAGTCTCTCGGTCCCTGCTTTGATGCACCTGTACTGACCTCGCCTTCTGGATGATAGCGGGGTTAACAGGCAGTGGCTCGGGTGGTTGTTGTCCTTGATGATCTTTATGGCCTTCCTGTGACATCGGGTGGTGTAGGTGTCCTGGAGGGCAGGTAGTTTGCCCCCAGTGATGCGTTGTGCAGACCTCACTACCCTCTGGAGAGCCTTACGGTTGTGGGCGGAGCAGTTGCCGTACCAGGCGGTGATACAGCTCGACAGGATTCCCTCGATTGTGCATCTGTAGAAGTTTGTGAGTGCTTTTGGTGACAAGCCGAATTTCTTCTGAGGTTGAAGAGCCTCCTGAGGTTGAAGAGGTGCTGCTCCGCCTCCTTCACAACGCTGTCTGTGTGGGTGGACCAATTCTGTTTGTCCGTGATGTGTACGCCAAGGAACTTAAAACTTACTACCCTCTCCACTACTGTCCCGTCGATGTGGATAGGGGGGTGCTCCCTCTGCTGTTTCCGGAAGTCCACAATCATCTCCTTTGGTTTGTTGACGTTGAGTGTGAGGTTATTTTCCTGACACCACACTCCGAGGGCCCTCACCTCCTCCCTGTAGGCTGTCTCGTCGTTGTTGGTAATCAAGCCTACCACTGTAGTGTCATACGCAAACTTGATGATTGAGTTGGAGGCGTGCATGGCCACGCAGTCGTGGGTGAACAGGGAGTACAGGACAGGGCTCAGAATGCACCCTTGTGGGGCCCCAGTGTTGATGATCAGCAGGGTGGAGATGTTGTTACCTACCCTCACCAGCTGGGGCGGCCCGTCAGGAAGCCCAGTTCCCAGTTGCACAGGGCGGGGTCGAGACCCAGGGTCTCGAGCTTGATGACGAGTTTGGAGGGTACAATGGTGTTAAATATTGAGCTGTAGTAGATGAACAGCATTCTCACATAGGTATTCCTCTTGTCCAGATGGGTTAGGGCAGTGTGCAGGGTGGTTGCGATTGCGTCGTCTGTGGACCTATTGGGACGGTAAGCAAATTGGAGTGGGTCTAGGGTGTCAGGTAGGGTCCTTCAAGCACTTCATGATGACGGAAGTGAGTGCTACGGGGCCGTAGCGTTTAGCTCAGTTACCTTAGCTTTCTTGGGAACAGGAACAATGGTGGCCCTCTTAAAGCATGTGGGAACAGCAGACTGGTATAAGGATTGATTGAATATGTCCGTAAACACACCAGCCAGCTGGTCTGCGCATGCTCTGAGGACGCGGCTGGGGATGCAGTCTGGGCCTGCAGCCTTGCGAGGGTTAGCACGTTTAATTGTTTTACTCACGTCGGCTGCAGTGAAGGAGAGTCCGCAGGTTTTGATAGCGGGCCATGTCAGTGGCACTGTATTGTCGTCAAAGCGTGCAAAGAAGTTATTTAGTCTGTCTGGGAGCAAGACATCCTGGTCCGCAACGGGGCTGGTTTTCTTTTTGTAATCTGTGATTGACTGTAGACCCTGCCACATATCTCTTGTGTCTGAGCCGTTGAATTGCAACTCTACTTTGTCTCTATACTGACGCTTAGCTTGTTTGATTGCCTTGCGGAGGGAATAGCTACACTGTTTGTATTCGGTCATGTTTCTGGTCACCTTGCCCTGGTTAAAAGCAGTGATTCGCGCTTTCAGATTCGCGCGAATGCTGCCATCAATCCACGGTTTCTGGTTTGGGAATGTTTTTATAGGTACTGTGGGTACGACATCGCCGATGCACTTTCAAATGAACTCGCTCACCGAATCAGCGTATTCGTTAATGTTGTTGTTGGACGCAATGCGGAACATATCCCAATCCACGTGATCGAAGCAGTCTTGAAGCGTGGAATCAGATTAGTCGGACCAGCGTTGAACAGACCTGAGCGCGGGAGCTTCTTGTTTTAGTTTCTGTCTGTAGGCTGGAAGCAACAAAATGGAGCAGTGATCAGCTTTTCCGAAAGGAGGGCGGGGGAGGGCCTTATATGCATCGCGGAAGTTAGAATAACAATGATCCAGGGTTTTACCAGCCCTGGTTGCGCAATCGATATGCTGATAGAATTTAGGGAGTCTTGTTTTCAAATTAGCCTTGTTAAAATCCCCAGCTACAATGAATGCAGCCTCAGGATATTAGGTTTCCAGTTACATAGAGTCAGATAAAGTTCGTTCAGGGCCATCGATGTGTCTGCTTGCGGGGGAATATATACGGCTGTGATTATAATCGAAGAATTCCCTTGGTAGATAATGCGGTCGACATTTGATTGTGAGGAATTCAAGGTCAGGTGAACAGAAGGACTTGAGTTCCTGTATGTTGTTATGATCACACCACGTCTCGTTAATCATAAGGCATACGCCCCCGCCCCTCTTCTTACCAGAAAGATGCTTGTTTCTGTCTGTGCGATTCGTGAAGAAACCAGCTGGCTGCACCGACTCCGATAGCGTCTCTCGAGCGAGCCATGTTTCCGTGAAGCAAAGAACGATGCAGTCTCTGATGTCTCTCTGGAAGGCAACCCTTGCTCGGATTTCATCAACCTTGTTGTCAAGAGACTGGACATTGGCGAGTAGTATGCTAGGGAGTGGTGCGCGATGTGTCCGTCTCCGGAGTCTGACCAGAAGACCGCTTCGTTTGCCCCTTTTACAGCGACGTTGTTTAAGTTCGCTGGCTGGGATCAGATCCATTGTCCTGGGTGGAAGGCAAAACACAGGATCCGCTTCGGGAAAGTCATATTCCTGGTCGTGATGATGGTGAGTTGACGTTGCTCTTATATTCAGTAGTTCCTCCCAACTGTATGTAATAAAACCTAAGATTACCTGGGGTATCAATGTAAGAAATAACACGTAAAAAAAAAAAATACTGCATAGTTTCCTTGGAACACGAAGCGAGGCGGCCATCTCTGTTTGCGCCGGAAGTAATTTTTGTTTGTTAGATCTGTCACAGCACTGACCTGGAGCCTGTGAAGGTGTCTTCCTCTTGTGAATACAGTAAGCTCCCACCACCACGGTTAGGACCAGGACCACAGCTACTAGTGACCCTATGACAGTCCCATAACATCCTCCTGCATGATAAGGTGGAGAGAAATGCGGGAGAAGCATTAGGGTTAATGTATGTAAGCTGTCAAAGGAGCATTTTACACCCCAAAACACATTTGATCATATATTTATCATTAGTCCACGTTTGACACAGTCCCTGACAAATGCATGTCAACATTCAAGAACATTTACATTACATTTAAGTCATTTAGCAGACGCTCTTATCCAGAGCGACTTACAAATTGGTGCATTCACCTTATGATATACGAAGCCTTTAGCTTATTTGGAAGATTCTTATTTGGCAAAGAGATATGAGCTTTTTAGCTCCTTACCTCCAATTATCAGTTGTACCCCTCCGGTGCTCAATCGTGTTCCATGTGAATCATAGATTTCTAAGACATATTCACCAGAATCACTCTTTTCTGTGTTAGATATCTTAAATGTCCCGTTGTTGATAAAGAACACTGATCTAGCTTTAATGGAGTCATGGAATCTCACTGTGTTGTTTTTCATTCGGAATATCCTTAAAAACTTCTTGTCAATAGGGGGAGCTGTTAGCACTGTTATTATGACGTTCCCAAATTAAACTGCCTCGTACTCAATTCTTACTCGTACAATATGCATATTATTATTACTATTGGATAGAAAACACTCTAGTTTCTAAAACCGTTTGAATTATATCTGTGAGTGAAACAAAACTGGACTTAGAGCAATTTCCCTATGTGGATGTGAGAATGCCAAATTTTCCAACCTGCTCTCAGACCTGTGTATAACTCTGCCTGTCTTCTATTGGTTGAGATGCACTGCATACGCCTCCCCCTGGTTGTTAGCGAATAGGGAGACTTGAAATGGAGTCTCTACGTAGATCCCAAAGGTTATAAATCCCTTGGCAAAGACGTGTATTGTTCTTTTCCCCTTCGCTCTGAATCACTGAGGACCTTGGCACATTCTACTGGAAGCATCGGTTATAGATCTTAGACATTTCCGGCTGTGTTTTTATTCGATATAGGCTTTAAAGACATTATAATCTTGTTATTTTGAACCGAATTATATCAGTTTATGTCAGTATATTGCGATTTTCAGGTATTTATTTTCGTGGCGTTGTAGGAAGTTGGGTATCTCTGGCCCACATTGCTAATGTTTACTGCTAATTGCAACGTTGAAGACGACATTCTACAACCTAGCAACGATTATTTTGGACAAAGGACACCTTTCCCAAGATTCTGATGAGAGTTCATCAAAAGGTAAGAACTATTTATGCTGATAATTCGTTGTTCTGTTGAAAAAAGTCAAATGCATAAGCCGCCATTACTTGCAGTGCAGCCTTGCTGTATTTTGAAGTAACGTTAATTTTAAAAACGTAACCCAGCGATTGCATTAAGAACTAATTTGTCTTTCAATTGCTGTCCAACCTGTATTTTTTTAGTCAAGTTTATGAATAGCTTTCGATTAGAATAGGTGCCTCTCCAAGATGGCGCCGGACAGATTGCTTGAGGTTTTGGACACTATTTGTCAGGTTTTGGCCAGGACTGTTCAGGTTTTGGTCACTAGATGTCCCCATTGCACCTTTTTTGTACCTTTTGTTTTTCCTTGCTCTAATTATTGTTTGCACCTGTGTGTCGTTCCCTTGTTAGTATTTAAACCCTGTGTGTTCCTCAGTTCCTTGCTCAGTGTTTGTATGTTAGCACCCAGCCCCAGCCCAAGCCTTGTTCTGAACATATGATTCTCTTATTGGATTTTCCAGAGGTTCTCTGGTTTAGTTCTTGTGTATTTTTTGAGTAGTCTTTTGAGGTTTGTTTTTCCCTGCTGTTTTTACCACTTTGTGGAGTTTCTTTGTATTTTGGAGGATATCCATTTTGTGTTTCTTGGCTTTATGTTTGGACATTGTGGATTTAGATTCTTTGCCTGAAGATTTTGTTCTTTAATTAAACCACCATCTCTAGTACTGCTGTGTCTGCCTCATCTTCTGGGTTCTGACGATTATTAGTGACTGTTTCTCGCACCCGGTCCTGACAGAAACACTGAGCTATTATAATGAATCCAGAGGCAGCCAGTACCCAGGATTTTTGTTCCATCCTGTCCCACCACGAGGGGACTGTCCAATGCCACGAAGCTGCTCTGGTTCAGCAAGAGGCCTTAATGGCTAGACATTCTCAACTTCTGTCAGAGATGCTGACTTCCATAAAGCAGATTTCTGATCGACTTTCCCCGGCAACCGCTTCTGCTCCAGTTCATCAGATTCAAGTGCCCGTGGCAGTTAACTCCCTGGCTGAACCTCGTCTGCCGCCTCCCCAACGGTTCTCAGGTGATCCGAGTGTTTGTAAGGGGTTTTTCACCCAATGTTCTCTCTCCTTTGAGCTACAACCATCGTCGTTTCCCACCGACCGGTCCAAGATAGCATATATCATCACCCTGCTGTCGGAAAAAGCCCTAGCCTGGGCTTGCCCAAAGTCCCTGCTGTGCCAGCTACTCTACCTTTGCTGAAGAATTCAAGCGAGTGTTTCAAGGTCCTACCAACGGCCCTGACTCAGCCAAACAGCTCCTGACTCTCCGCCAAGGTCGGCGCAGCGTGACGGACTATGCCATCCAGTTCCGCACTGTGGCAGCAGCAAGTGGCTGGAACGACGAGGCGCTCACAGTGTGTTTTTTGAAGGGTCTTTCTGACACCATCCAAGATGAACTGGCCACTCGGGAACCACCGGACAACCTCGAGTCCCTTATCAAGTTGGCTTCGCGCATAGACCAGCGTCTGAGAGAGAGAGAACTCAACCGTAGACCTCTCACCCTAGCTCCTATCGGTTCCAGCTCCGAGTCTCCACCTTTATCCTCGCTGGCTCCACCAGAACCCATGCAGGTTGGACGCATCTCCCAGGCTGAGAGAGACCGCCGGATGAGGGAGCGATGCTGTCTATATTGCGGCAAACCGGGCCATTTCCGCTCCACGTGTCCCGGGCTCCAGGGAAACGCACTCTCCCGTGCAGGCCTGGGAGGACTGTAACGGGAAACATAACCTCCTCCCATCCATCCAACTCCCGCCTGCTCATTCCAGTTACCCTTTCCTGGGACGACCACGAGTTTCCTCTTCAAGCCTTGGTAGACTCTGGAGCCGCAGGTAACTTCATGGATGGGGTCTGGGCGAAGGAGAATGACGTTCCTTCTGAACCTCTAAGTGACCCCATAAGGGTTACTATGTTGGATAGAAGCCCTTTGGGATCTGGACTTGTCACTCGTGCCACTACCCCCTTGCGACTTTCAGTTTCCCAACACCAGGAAGTGATGAACTTTCATCTGATCTCCTGTTCCGAGTTCCCTCTCGTCCTTGGTTACCCCTGGCTTCACAGCCATAACCCTCACATCGACTGGTCTGTGGGCACTATCAAGCAGTGGGGTCCTACGTGCCAAGCCACTTGTATCTTCCCGAGTTCCCCTAGTTCCCCTCCCGAGTCTCTAGAATTCATCGACCTGTCCCGAGTTCCCGAGTGTTACCATGACCTCAAACCGGTATTTAGCAAACAGAGGGCCACCAAACTACCACCCCATAGACCTTACGATTGCCCCATCGACCTGTTTCCGGGGACCTGCCCTCCCAGGGGTCGGATCTTTTCCCTTTCTCCTCCCGAACGAGCTGCTATGGATACCTACATCAAGGACGCTCTGGCAGCAGGCCTCATGCGTCCATCTACCTCGCCGGCGGGAGCAGGGTTTTTCTTTGTGGCCAAGAAAGACGGTGGATTACGACCTTGCATCGACTACCGGGGACTCAATGCCATAAACGTCCGTAACCGCTACTCGCTACCCCTTATGGCCACAGCCTTTGAGCTGCGCCAGGAAGCAGTTGTCTTCACTAAGCTTGACCTGCGGAACGCATACCATCTTGTGCGGATCAAACCCGGGGACGAGTGGAAGACCGCTTTCAACACGCCTACTGGTCACTACGAATACTCGGTGAGGCCCTTCGGCCTGACCAACGCCCCGACTGTGTTCCAAGCGCTCATAAACGATGTGCTTAGGGATATGCTTAACATCTTCGTGTTTGTTTACTTGGATGACATCCTCATCTTTTCGAGCTCCCTTCAAGAACACACTAAGCATGTCAGACAAGTGCTGAAACGCCTCCTAGACAGCCATTTGTACGTTAAGCCGGAAAAGTGTGAATTCCATTCCTCTCGAGTACAATTCCTGGGATTTATAGTGGAACCCGGTCGAGTCCAGATGGACCCCAAGAAGGTAGGGGCGGTAGCGGATTGGCCCACCCCCAAGTCCGTTAAGGAAGTTTAGCGTTTCCTGGGCTTCACCAACTTTTACCGCAAGTTCATCAAGAACTTCCGCTCGGTGGCAGCCCCTCTCTCAGCTGTAACCAAGGGTGGCAACACAAGGTTTCTGTGGGGAAGAGAAGCTGAGACGGCCTTCCAAGGACTCAAGCAGCGCATCCTCTCTGCTCCCATCCTGACACTACCAACGGCGGATGAACCTTTTGTGGTGGAGGTAGACGCATCAGAGGTTGGTGTTGGAGCTGTCCTGTCTCAGAGGGGTGAAGACAAGAAGCTTCATCCTTGCGCCTTCTTCTCTCACCGGCTTACCCCGGCCGAGAGGAATTACGATGTGGGGGATCGTGAACTCCTAGCGGTTAACCTGTCTAGGATCAGCGTGGCGCTAGCGGCACCCCCCCCCCCCCCCCCACTGAAAAACCAGTGCCGCGAAATTCAAAAAATATATTTTTTTAAAATATTTAACTTTCACACATTAAAGTCCAATACGGCTAATGAAAGACACAGATCTTGTGAATCCAGTCAACATGTCCGATTTTTTAAATGTTTTACAGGGAAGACACAATATGTAAAGATGTACATCTATTACCTAAAAATACATTAGCATAATCCACCATCTTTTATTTGTCCACCAACACCAGTAGCCATCACCAATTCGGCTAAACTAAGATATTTATAGCCCCTAACCAACAAAAAAAACTCATTAGATGACAGTCTGATAACATATTTAGGGTATGGGATAGGTTTTGTTAGAAAAAAGTGTATATTTCAGGTAGATGGCATAGGTTACAATTGCACCCACCGTCACAAATGGAATAGAAAAACTACTTAGAGCAACGTGTTTACCTACTTACTAATCATCAAACATTTCGTAAAAATACACAGCATACACGAATCGAAAGACACAGATCCTGTGAATACAGACAATATTTCAGATTTTCTAAGTGTCTTACAGCGAAAACACAATAAATCGTTATATTAGCATAGCACATACCACATAGCAGCCCAGCATTGATTCTAGCCAAAGTGAGCGATAAAAGTCAACATCGCCAAAAGATATTAATTTTTTCACTAACCTTCTCAGAATTCTTCAGATGACACTCCTGTAACATCATATTACACAATGCATATAGAGTTTGATCGAAAACGTTTATATTTAGCCACCAAAATCATGGTTAGACAATGTGAAATGTAACTCAGCTGGTCATAATATGTCCTTGCGCCACTTAGACAGTGATCTACTCTTATACATAAATACTCATAAACGTGACTAAAAAATATAGGGTGGACAGGGATTGATAGACAATTTAATTCTTAATACAATTGCGGAATAACATTTTTTAATTTATCCTTACTTTTCAATACAGTTTGCGCCTAGCGAAGCTACGTCATAAAACATGGCGTCCTAAGCCACTAAAATGTTTCGACAGAAACACGATTTATCATAATAAAAATGTCCTACCTTGAGCTGTTCTTCCATCAGTATCTTGGGCAAAGGATCCTTTCTTGGGAGAAATCGTCTTTTGGTGGAAAGCTGTCCTCTTGCCATGTCGAAATGCCAACTGCGTTCGGGATGAACTGAAAAGCGTGCCCAACTATTCACATCGTTTCAAAAAGAAATGTCCCAAAATCGCACTAAACGGATATAAATTGCTATAAAACGCTTTAAATTAACTACCTTATGATGTTTTTAACTCCTATAACGAGTGAAAAGATGACCGGAGAAATATAACAGGCTAAACTAACGCTTGGAACAGGTGCGCGCCGGTGTCCTCTAGGCTCATGACGCAGCTCCAAAAGAATGACTAGCTTCAGGGTTTTTTCATTTGTAGGGCCTGTGAACGCGCAATCGACCCCATTGGAATCGTCATCACGTAAAGGCATCCAGGGGAAGACGTAAGAAGTGTCCGTATAGTCATAGCCAAATCAGTGCCCTTTTAACTGACTTCAGAACAGTGGCCAACATTTCTGAAATCTGAATCCATGTCAGGGAAATTGCTGTAGAATGGGCTCTGTTCCACTTAGAGACAAAATTTCAACTCCTATAGAAACTATAGACTGTTTTCTATCCAATAATAATAATAATATGCATATTGTACGATCAAGGATTTTGTGGGAAGCCGTTTCAAAAATTACCAAATTAGCATAAATAGTCTAAACAGCGCCCCCATCCCCAACAGGTTTTAAGATGGCATTGAAGGAATGGAGACACTGGCTCGAGGGGGCTTCTCAACCGTTTCAAGTGCTTACGGACCACAAAAATCTGGAGTATATCCAGCAGGCGAAGCGGTTGAACTCCAGACAAGCTCGATGGTCTCTTTTCTTCAGCCGATTTCAGTTTATCCTCACCTATAGACCCGGGTCGAAGAATCTCAAACCGGACGCCTTGTCACGAATCTACTCTCCTGCCATTCGAGAAGATACTGACATGACTGTCCTTCCTGACGCTAAGATCGTGGCTCCGATCTCGTGGCAAGTGGAGGATACCGTGAAACAAGCTCAAGCCATCGAACCGGGCCCTGGATGAGGTCCTGCCAATCGGTTGTTTGTTCCCAAGGCATTAAGGTCCCAAGTCCTTCTGTGGGGGCACTCCTCTCGCCTCACATGTCACCCGGGCGTAGGTTGCACCTTGGAGTTCATCCAGCGTAAGTTCTGGTGGCCCACCATAAAAGAAGACGTTGCCACTTTCGTCAAGGCCTGTTCCGTGTGCTGCCAGGGCAAATCTTCTCACCTCCGCCCTCAAGGACTCCTTCACCCTTTATCTATTCCCCACCGACCCTGGTCCCATATCTCGTTGGACTTTATTACTGGCCTTCCTCCGTCCCATGGTAATACTACGATCCTAGTCATCATCGACAGGTTTTCTAAGGCGGCCAGGTTTGTTCCCTTGACCAAATTACCTTCTGCCAAGGAAACAGCTGAGTTGGTGATTAACCATGTGTTCCGAGTCTTTGGCATTCCGCAAGATATGGTTTCCGACAGAGGTCCCCAGTTCGCCTCAAGGTTTTGGAAGGCCTTCTGCCAACTCATAGGGGCCACGGCCAGTTTATCTTCAGGGTACCATCCGGAGTCCAACGGCCAAACTGAGAGGATGAATCAGGAGCTGGAAACCACCCTCAGATGTATGGTTTCCAACAACCCGTCCACATGGTCATCCTTCATTGTTTGGGCCGAGTACGCGCACAACACCTTGTGCTCCTCCTTCACTGGTATATCCCCGCATGAGTGTCAGTTTGGCTATGCTCCTCTATTGTTCCCGGACCAGGAGGCAGAAGTCAGAGTGCCTTCAGCCTCGAGGTTCATCAGACGCTGTCGGCTTACGCGGAAGAAGGCACGTCTTAATCTTCTGCGTTCCTCACAGCAGTACCAACGACAAGCCAACAGACGTCGCCGTCCCGGTCCTACCCTGTACCCCGGCCAGAGAGTATGGCTCTCAACAAAGAACTTACCACTACGGGTGAAGTCTCGCAAGCTGTCCCAGAGATTCATCGGTCCCTTTAAGATTGCCAGGAGAGTCAATCCCGTTACTTTTCAGCTGCACTTACCCAGATCCCTTAAGATCAATCCAACATTTCACATTTCTTTATTAAAACCTGTTGTTTTTTCTCCCCTTATCCCGGCAGGCAGACCTCCCCCTCCGCCCAGTGTCATCGGTGGCCAGTCGGCTTATACCGTCCACCGGATACTGGATTCCCGCCGGGTGCAGCGGTCCTGGCAGTATCTGGTGGACTGGGAAGGCTACGGTCCCGAGGAGCGCTCCTGGGTTCCTGCCAAGGACATACTGGACCCTGACCTCATTCGTCAGTTCAGGACCCTCCACCCTGAGAAGGCTGGTAGGAACGTCAGGAGCCGTTCCTAGGAGGGGGATTCTGTCAGGTTTTGGCCAGGACTGTTCAGGTTTTGGTCACTAGATGTCCCCATTGCACCTTTTTTGTACCTTTTGTTTTTCCTTGCTCTAATTATTGTTTGCACCTGTGTGTCGTTCCCTTGTTAGTATTTAAACCCTGTGTGTTCCTCAGTTCCTTGCTCAGTGTTTGTATGTTAGCACCCAGCCCCAGCCCAAGCCTTGTTCTGAACATATGATTCTCTTATTGGATTTTCCAGAGGTTCTCTGGTTTAGTTCTTGTGTATTTTTGAGTAGTCTTTTGAGGTTTGTTTTTCCCTGCTGTTTTTACCACTTTGTGGAGTTTCTTTGTATTTTGGAGGATATCCATTTTGTGCTTCTTGGCTTTATGTTTGGACATTGTGGATTTAGATTCTTTGCCTGAAGATTTTGTTCTTTAATTAAACCACCATCTCTAGTACTGCTGTGTCTGCCTCATCTTCTGGGTTCTGACGATTATTAGTGACTGTTTCTCGCACCGGGTCCTAACACTATTCTCATTGTATAAGCACGATTTGTGCCGCTAAATATGCAAATTTTCGAACAAACTCTATATGCATTGTGTAATATGATGTTATAGGACTGTCATCTGAAGAATTCTGAGAAGGTTAGTAAAAAAAATGTATATATTTGGGTGGTTTATACGTTATCGCTATTTTTGCCTTGAATCAATGCTGTTGTGATGTTTGCTATTGTGGTAAGCTAATATAACGCTATATTGTGTTTTTGCTGTAAAACACTTAGAAAATCTGAAATATTGGCTGGATTCACAAGATCTGTGTCTTTCATCTGCTGTACGCTGTGTATTTTTAAGAAATGTTTTATGATGAGTAATTAGCTAATACACAATGGTCTCTGTAGTTATTCTAGTCGCTTTGGTGAGAGTTGTGATGGTGGCTGCAATGGTAAACTCTGATTTATACCTGAAATATGCACATTTTTCTAACAAAACATATGCTATACAATAAATATGTTATCAGACTGTCACCTGATGAAGTTGTTTCTTGGTTAGTGGCTATTTATATCTTTATTTGGTCGAATTTGTGATAGCTACTGATGGAGTAAAAAAATGGTGGAGTAAAGAAGTGGTGTCTTTTGCTAACGTGGTTAGCTAATAGATTTTCATATTGTGTCTCCCCTGTAAAACATTTTAAAAATCAGAAATGATGGCTTGATTCACAAGATGTGTATCTTTCATTTGGTGTCTTGGACTTGTGATTTCATGAACATTTTATTATATGATATCCCTGTGGCTTTAGGCTAGGCTATGCTAGTCAGCTTTTTTGATGGGGGTGCTCCCGGATCCGGGTTTGTGAGGCGTTAGAGGTTAAACTAGCACCAGTGGGGTCTTTTTTGAATATTAGTTCAGACCCTGTGGCATTATTCATCAGCTGAAGACAGACAGTTTCTCCCAGAGCTCCGTGACATGACATGTTCTGTCTAGCATCACAGAATTTCTCCTCCATGCCTGAGGAAAGGAGGGAAAAGGACACTTTTGTTGATAGTGATTACTGTTATTCTTCATCTGAAACTCTAATAAAAGTTTGTGACATTATGAATTGCCAAGCAGCATATCACCCTGCATCTCACTGCTGGTTTGCCTCTAAAGCTAATCAGGGTTGGTGCCTGGATGAGACACCAGATGCTGCTGGAAATGGTGTTAGAGGGCACCTTGTCCTCTAGTCTAATTTTTATATTCATATCCCAGTGCACCAGTGCACTGATTGGGGACATTGCCCTGTGTAGGGAGCTGTCTTTCGGGTGGAACTCTAAACAATTGTCCTGACTCTTTGTGGTCACTAAAGATCCCATGGCACTTATCGTAAGAGTAGGTGTGCTAATCCCGGTGTCCTGGCTAAATTCCCAATCTGGCCCTCATACCATCATGGCCACCTAATCATCCCCAGCTTCCAATTGGCTCATTAATCCCCCCTGTTCTCAGTCAACTTACCTGGTAAGTTAAGGGGTAAACAAATATATAATTTGACAAGTAAATCATTTCAGCT
Source organism: Salvelinus fontinalis (assembly GCF_029448725.1). NCBI lineage: Eukaryota > Metazoa > Chordata > Actinopteri > Salmoniformes > Salmonidae > Salvelinus > Salvelinus fontinalis. The sequence goes on along the minus strand of NC_074693.1, from coordinate 29,220,377 downwards.
GCTTGTGAGGTATTAAATCCATCAAACATGATATGCTCTGTGATAGGCCTATTACATTTAATTGTATATGTTTATTTTCTCCTTATAATAACACAGCATTGTACTCTGCTGTAATTAATCAGTTACCCTTTATAACACAGCCTTATTGTTAGAATATGCGTGCCCTCCAAAGATAAACAACCGTAGCCTCTTACGATTAGAGAGTGCAGTTAACATCACCAGGAGTCCAAACACCACAAGCATGTTGTCTTCACAATGGCCAACCACTGATATCAAATCAAATCAAATGTATTTATATAGCCCTTCTTACATCAGCTGATATCTCAAAGTGCTGTACAGAAACCCAGGCTAAAACCCCAAACATCAAGCAATGCAGGTGTAGAAGCACGGTGGCTAGGAAAAACTCCCTAGAAAGGCCAAAACCTAGGAAGAAACCTAGAGAGGAACCAGGCTTTGAGGGGTGGCCAGTCCTTTTCTGGCTGTGCCGGGTGGAGATTATAACAGAACATATGTGTTTACAACTGTAGATCCACTATACAAATCCCAAATTCAGATTCCAAACTCAATCAACCTGCCACATCGTGTGACTAGGATGTTTGAGCAAAACACGTGATAGATTGTGTCACTTCAGGGATGAAAAAGGAAGTGTTTGAACACAGTCTTGATCTCACTTCTTTATTTCAAAGACAAATGCATGAATATGTTATATAAAATAAGGCATTAAATAAGATACAACAAGAAGTAAGATACACCACACACACAAGTGAACAAGAGATCTTGAGACTAGATTCACATTAAGGCTGAAAGAGGAAATGTGATACAGAAGAAATTGTCACACTACATTTAGTCTGTGAGAACATTGTATTTCTGCACCACAGACTGAGCCCTGTGGTAGGTTCATGTCAATCTACACTGTAAGTTATTTAGTAAACACTATGCCTTTTATACAGCTGTGTCTGTTGCTCGTCTCAAGTGCTAGTTTAACTGGTGCAAGAAAGGTTGAGAAACAATGTTACACCATACAGGTCATGTGTTCAGTGTGAGCCTCCTAATGGTGGCCTCGTGTGGGAAAACGTTTTTCCATTGAAAATTAAGGTGAGTGTGTTTTTATAGACCTTTAGTTTGTGACCTGAATTAACGATGAGGACCACAGGAAATGTTGTGACAGGTCAGATATGTTCCCCTAAATGCTATTGTCAAAGAAATGGGTTGATGCCTCTATATGTTAGCCTGATTCCATTCTTTATATGCTCTGTAGCCTCTGTAACAAAGGCTACTTTGTTGTTTTTTGGTTTATGCAACCTACGATGTAATGTATAATAACTGATTCCAATAATGTATACATGTCATGAATTATAGATGACGCCAATAGAAAATGTGTTTGACTTGGATTGTTTTTTTTTTTTGATTGGTTCACTGTGGAGTGACAATTTAATAACTGTTTCTAACTGTTTCTAACTAACTTTAACTCTAAATGAGATATTTGGAATGGCAAAGGACAAGCACAGAGGAGTTGACTACACACCACAAACAGACTGGACCATCTACAGGGCAATACCATAATGACTATCATAAATACTGTGTCATATGAAGAGAATGTATACCACCAGAAACATGATAGTACTGTCAGCTGCATTTGTGATCTGAACATGTATTTATTTAGGTGATAAAGCAAGTATTATTATAAAAAGCAATTAAAAATGAATTGCTTGTTGGTTTTCAAACTATTTTCAATAAAGTAGCCTATTCTATATAGAAAGAATTTACACAGAGATAATATTTTTTTTTAAATCCAATGAAAACTTTAGAGAGAGAGAGAGAGATAAAGAGAGGTGTACATGACCTCATTCTGGACCTCATTTCTCATGATCTACTACTTTTTAAACATTCTGGACCTCATTTCTTATTTTTCGACCTCTTTTTGTTTAAAGCACAACAAACTAAGTGAATATGTGCAGCGTTTTCTGACCTTTCTATCGGCCCACTGAAGAAATGTTATAACACATACTGTGTAATGGGAAGGCTTTTTAAATGGGGAACTGTAGCACATTATTTATTTCTGTAACTTTATGTTTTAATTAGATATATTTGTGTGATTTTGAATGCATAGAAATAAAAGCAAGCTGCTTTTAGAAAACATTTTGAACCTCCTCATTAACTACTACTATTGAAACATGTTTTACCTTATTTCTCATTAACTACTACTATTGAAACATGTTTTACCTTATTTCTCATTAACTACTACTATTGAAACATGTTTTACCTTATTTCTCATTAACTACTACTATTGAAACATGTTTTACCTTATTTCTCATTAACTACTACTATTGAAACATGTTTTACCTTATTTCTAATTAACTACTACTATTGAAACATGTTTTACCTTATTTCTCATTAACTACTACTATTGAAACATGTTGGACATCCCTCCTCATTAACTGCTACTATTAAACCATGTTTTACCTTATTTCTCATTAACTACTACTTTTGAAACATTTTCTCATAATCTAATACACTTTTGTTTAAAGCACAACAAACTAAGTGAATATGTGCAGGGATTCTGACTTTTCTATCGGCCCACTGAAAGAAATGTTATCACACAGACTGTAGCACTTCCCTTCATGAAGAGCCAATGTTGAGGTGTTGTGACAGATTAATCAACATGCATGCTGTGTAAGGTCTTCTAATGATGGTAGTGGGACTGTCTTGTTGTAAGCAAAATCATTTATACACTATCTTACAGATATTAGAATTGTATCTCCATCTTATGACTAAAATCAGTGATAAATAATCATTCATTCCAAAACAAGTTTGTTCAACTTTTGATATTTCAGTATATTTTAGCAATTAAATTTACTTTGACACGTAAGTATATTTAAAGCCAAATAATTTGACTTTTACTGGAGTAGTATTTTACTGGGTGACTTTCACTTTTATTTGAGTCATGCTCTATTAAGGTGTTTTACATTTACTCAAGTGTGACAATTTGTTACTTTTTTCACCACGGAGGGAACACGTGACCTGTGTGGTGTAACAGTGTTTCTCAACCTTTCTTGCACCAGGGGTGGTTGTTCCTCCTTGGAGGAGTGCATTAAGTTAAACTAGCACTTGAGAACTGACTGAGTTGGTGTCAGAAAAACACTGTAACATATATATACATTTCTTTCTTTCTTAATGCATTTGAGCCAGTCTTCCAGAACAGCTGATACTCATGCGTTCTTCAATGTTACCTTCCTCGAAGCAAGCATATAAGTATTTTAGCCCGTCTGGTAGGCTCCTGTCACTGGGCAGCTCACAGCTTTGTAGTCTGTATTAGTTTGCAAGCCCTGCTACATCCGGCGAGCATCAGAGCCAGTGCAGTACGATCCAATCTTAGTCCTGTATTGACACTTTGCCTGTTTGATGGTTCGTCGGAGGGCTGAGCGGGATTTTTTATAAGCTTCCGGGTTGGAGTCCCGCTCCTTGAAAGCGGCAGCTCTACCCTTTAGATTGGTGCGGATGTTGCCTGTGTTCCATGGCTTTTGGTTGGGGTATGTACGTACGGTCAATGTGGGACAAGGTCATCGATGCATTTATTGATGAAACCAGTGACTGATGTGGTGTACTATGCAATGTCATCGGAAGAATTCCGGAACATATTCCAGTCTGTGCTAGCAAATAAGTCCTCTACCTTAGAATCTGCTTCATCTGACCACTTTTTTATTGACCGAGTCACTGATGCTTCCTACTTTAGTTTTTGCTTGTAAGCAGGAATCAGGAGGATAGAATTAAGGTCAGATTTGCCAAATGGAGGGCGAGGGAGAGCTTTGTACGCGTCTCTGTGTGTGGAGTAAAGGTGGTCGAGAGTTTTTTCCCCTCTGGTTGCACATTTAACATACTGATAGTGAGGTAAAACGAGTTTGAGTTTCCCTGCATTAAAGCCCCCAGCCACTAGGAAAGCCGCCTCTGGGTGAGAGTTTTCCTGTTTGCTTATGGCCGTATACAGCTCATTGAGTGTGGTTTTAGTGCCAGCATCGGTTTGTGGTGGTATTTTGACAGCTACGAAATATACAGATGAAAACTCTCTTGGTAAATATTGTGGTCTACAGCTTATGATGAGATACTCTACCTCAGGCGAGCAAGACCTCAAGACTTCCTTAGATTTCGTGCACCAGCTGTTGTTTACAAATTTACATAGACTACCACCTATTGTCTCACCAGAGGTCGCTGTTCTATCCTGTCGAAAAAGCGTAAAACCCGCCAACTGTATGCTATTCATGTCGTCATTCGTGGGTTATTCCTTTTCATGGTTAAGAGTGCAAGTACCTTTTGAACTCTACATATTTGCTATCGCAAAATAAAAATGTGTTTGTGTTTATGAAGGTCTAAGGTCACATTCGAAGACGAAAGAAAATGTATTTTCAAAAACACAATAGCATTTTCATTACTTTATGTAAATGTATGTACAAATGAAAAAGCACGAAAACACTACAATTCAAGAGTTAAAATCCATTAAATAAACACCATCACATAGATCTTTCATTATTACTTTTTAATGGCAGTTCTGAAGGAACATTATGAAACTATGAAAATATATGTCAAAAGATCTAAATACATTACTGTGCTTTGAGTTTGAGCTTGATTAAGATTAAAACAGCAATAAGCAGTATAACATCATCATTAGTCATCAGTCATGGTCCCCATGGCAACTTTCATGACATCAACACCCATCTTAGAGTCCCACCGTGATCCACCTGAGAGACTGCAAACACTCTGCTTACTCAACATCATCTGGAGAGAGAGAAAAAGAGAGTCAGCAGAGTGAGCGAGAGAGAGTGAGCGAATTAAGAATAATAATAATATTTTACTTTTCAAACTAAATATGTTAAACAAAGGTACAATGATGCATTACTGACCTTGTTCTTGAGGATAAGTTTTCTTCTTGTAGAAACAGTATGATCCCACACAGATTGTCAGCAGAATGAAGACTTCAGCAAGTTGGAAATAAACAAACACATTGAACCCTGTTCCTGGGGGACAGAAGGGAGAAGGTATAACACCTAAATTAACTTATCAGCTAATTTATCAAATCCATGAAAATGAACTGCAGTAAGATCTGCTTTCAACATAAAACCTACCAGCCCACGAGGAGATTTCCACTGAATGTTCTGTTAAAGGGAGACAGCAGTAAATCATTTTTTGTGGCTGGGATGTGTTGAGCAATTACTAAGGTTTCATGCCTCTTACCAGTGGTTGCCTCAATCACTGTTGTGGAGTCCACTGTTGTAGGGTTTTATTAGCCTCAATAACCCACCCTGAAATCTTTGTCTCCTAATTGTATTGTTTTTGAAAGTTGCAACAGTGTTTCCTTGCCAAGTTTTATTGACATACTTTTTTACTTTGGATCCTGCATCGCGGTTAGCCTCAGTTGCTGTGACAGCTACTATCTGTCCAGGGATCCTGCCAAACCAAAAAGCCTGAAGTTGTTTACCGTAGCTAGCTACTAGCCTAGCTGGTAGCTATCAGTATCAAGCTAGAAAGGGTTTCCCAACCCTTGTGTCTGGGACCTCAGAGGTTTCCCACACTAATTGTGACTGGATTCCCTTCTGCCTGTAACCTTTACCCTGCAACCTGACCTGGCTGGAACAGCGTTGTATGGCTACCAACGTTAGCCGATGCTGTGACCAACAGTATGTGCAAAGACACTGCTTTCGTGTGGATTTAAAAGAGGAAACATCTTTCTGCTTTTCAGATTTAGCCATTTTTGTGAGCTATTTTTGTTCATTTCTTCATCCTGTAAAGAGAGAGACACAAAAGCCTAGCTAGCCTAGCTGGCCGTATTTCTCAGATGGAGGTCATTATTGAACATTTTCAATGGTGCAGGGGTTGTGTTTATTTTGCTTTATTCTGGGACAATGTGAACCGCCCAGACTTTCAATGTAACAACTGTTTGCATGCAGAGGACTGCAGACCAAAAATACATAAGTATTCAGACCCATATGAGACTTGAAATTGGGCTCAGGTGTATCCTGTTTCCATTCATCGTCCTTGAGATGTTTCCACAATTTGATTAGAGTCCATCCATGGTAAATAAAATGTATTGGACATGATTTGGAAATCCGCCTGGGCCGGCATCCCCTGTACTGACGGAGGGAGTAACAACACTATTTGTATTCAACCATACTCCCAGTCGCAAGCATGAATTCCTATTGGTCAGACCAGCTTGAGTAGACCTTAGTACGGGTACTTCCTGTTTGATTTTCTGCCTATAGGAAGGGAGGAGCAAAATGGAGTCCTGATCTCGGAAGCAGGGGATGGTTTGTAAGCCTCCTTAGTCGGACTAGAAGTGCACTCCGAACACCTGTTCTCTGCCGGCGGCGTCATGGAGCAGCCTCTGGGATATGTTACATTTCCCTGGGGGTACGAATAAAGGTTCCAATTTGGGAAATTCCTGATTGTAATGCTGGTGATTTACCGCATCTCTGATATCCAAAAGTTATTCCCGGCTGTATGAAATAACACAAAAAACGTTCTGGGCTAATAAAGTAAGAAATATCAGACAAAAAAATAAAATACTGGAAAGTTGCTTAAGAGCAAGAAGCAGAGCTGCCATGTCTGTCGGCGCCATCTTGCCATCTGGCTTGATAATATACTGTATGTGATATCAACAAAGAGGTATATTTTCTGGGTGATTTCAATATTGACTGGCTTTCATCAAGTTGCCCACTCAAGAAACAGCTTCAAACTGTAACTAGTGCCTGCAACCTGTTTCAGGTTGTCAGTCAACCTACCAGGGTAGTTACAAACAGCACAGGAATTAAATAATTAACATGTATCACATCTTTACTAATGAAACTGCTTTAAAGCAGTATCCAAGTCAATTGGATGTAGTGATCACAATATAGTAGCCACATATGGGAAAACCAAAGTTACAAATGCTGGGCCTAATATTGGGTATAAGACGTCATATGATAAGTTTTGTAGTGGTTCTTATTTTGATGATGTAAAAAATATTTGCTGGTCTGTGGTGCAATGAGGAGCAACCAGACGCTGCACTTGACACATTTATGAAATTGCTTATTCCAGTAAAGAATAAGCATGCACCCATTAAGAAAATTACTGTAAAAATTTTAAATCAACCTTGGATTGACGAGAAATTGAAAAATTGTATGGTTGAGATGGAGGTGGCAAAAGGAATGGCAAATAAGTCTGGCAGCCCCACCGATTGTCAAATGTACTGCGAAATGAGAAATCATGTGACTAAACTGAATACAAATATGAAGAATCTATACCATGAAACAAAGATATATGATATAAACATTGATAGTAATAACCTTTGGAACACCTTAAATGAAATATTGGGGAAAAAAGGCAAACTCAGCTCCATCATTCATTGAATCAGATGGCTCATTCATCACAAAACCCACTGATATTCCCAACTACTTTAATGATTTCTTCATTGGCAAGATTAGCAAATTTAGGCATGACATGCCAGCAACAAATGCCAACACTACACATCCAAGCATAACTGAACAAATTACGAAAGACAAGCATTGTAATTTTTCATTCCGTAAAGTGAGTGTGGAAGAGGTGAAAAAAAATATTGTTGTCCATCAACAATGACAAGACACCGGGGTCTGAAAACTTGGATGTAAAATTACTGAGAATAATAGCGGACGATATTGCCACTCCTGTTTGCCATATTGTCAATCTAAGCCTACTAGAAAGTGTGTGCCCTCAGGCCTGGAGGGAAGCAAAAGTTATTCCGCTACCCAAGAATAGTAAAACCCTCTTCACTGGCTCATATAGCCAATGTGTCTATGTATAAGGATGACTCAACACTATCCATGTCAGCTACTACAGCGACTGAAATGACTGCAACACTTAATTAACACAAAGCTGCAGTTAGTTTCAGAATGGGTGGCAAGGAATACGTTTGTCCTAAATATTTCAAAAACTAAAAGCATTGTATTTGGGACAAATCATTCACTAAACCCTAAACCTCAACTAAATCTTGTAATGAATAGTGTGGAAATTGAGTAAATTGAGGCGACTAAACTGTTTGAAGTAACCCTGGATTGTCTGGCCCATAAATGTCAATGGAGAGCTAACATTATTAATATGCATGTCAATCTCTCATGGCTCAAAGTGGAGGAGAGATTGACTTCATCACTACCTGTTTTTGTAAGAAGTGTTGACAAGCTGTTGAAACTTCTAGCACACAGCTCGAACACCCATGCATACCCCACAAGACATGCCACCAGAGGTCTCTTCACAATCCCCAAGTCCAGAACAGACTGTAACTAGAACACAGTACTACGTAGAGCCATGACTACATGGAACTCTATTCCACATCAGGTAACTGATGCAAGCAGTAGAATCAGATTTAAAAAATGAAAATACACCTTATGGAACAGTGGCTACTGTAAGAGACACACACACAGGTACAGACAAACACATACGCACATAAACGCTAGCACATGCACTCTACACACACGCTTACATTGTAATATTGTTGTATGGTCGTATTCTACATTTTGTATTGCAGATATGTAGTTGTGTAATAATATTATATGATGTGTTGTTTATCTTTTGTTCCTTAATGTGTTTGGACTCCAGGAAAACTAGATGCTGCCTTGGCAACAGCTAATGGGGATCCCTAATAAATAACAATACATACAGTTAACATATATAAACACTGGTGGCAATAAAACATTTAAAGGAATCCCATATCTCATATAGTTGAGATGTGACATTTAAAGGAAACATTTAAAGGAATCACACATCTCATATAATTGAGATGTGACAAATGCTATGATGCTGCTACGTCAAGAGGGTCGTTCCGTGAAATTATTCCTTTTTGGGTAGTGTAACCTGAAAATGAATCACTAACTTCTTGTGAATAGGGGGGCGCTGTTTTCACTTTGGAAAAAATCGTGCCCAAATTAAACGGCCTCATACTCTGTTCTAGATCATACAATATGCATATTATTATTACTATTGGATAGAAAACACTCTGAAGTTTCTAAAACTGTTTGAATTATATCTGTGAGTAAAACAGAACTAATTTGGCAGCAAACTTCTATACAGGAAGTGAAAATTCTGAAAATGAGGCTCTGTGTCAGGGCCTGCCTATTCAACTGGCTTTTATTTATGGATCTGTATGCACGTCATACGCCTTCCACTAGATGTCAACAGGCAGTAGAAGGTTGAATGGGGTGTCTAGCTTGATGTGAGGCCGAATAAGAGCTTTTGGAGTGACAGGTCCGCCCTATCGTCAGTATTCAGCTGCGCTCCGGGGAACCTCACATTGTCTTCTGAAAAGCGTTCGGTATACACTGCGAATTGCTGCGGCTCTGATTTTATTGGATTCATATGAGAAGAACATCATAAAGTAGGATTTTCAACCGAGTTTGACCAGTTTATTCAACGTTTATTGGGAATTTTGGAATTTTTCGTTCCAGGCGCCAAGAGTTGATGGGCATGTTCGTGTCACAATGCTAGCCAAAGTTGCTAATTCGACAGAAGAAATGGACATTCTAAAACCAAACAACGATTTATTCTGGAAATAGGACTCCTTGCACAACATTCTGATGGAAGATCAGCAAAAGTAAGAGAATATTTATGATGTTATTTCGTATTTTTGTGTAATATGTTGGCTCCAACACGGCGGAGAATAGGTGAGCGCTGTCTCACAATAATGCATGCTGTATGTTGTAGTAAAGTAATTTTTTAAAATCGAACACAGCGGTTGCATTAAGAACCAGTGTATCTTTCATTTGCCATACAACAAGTATTTTTATGTAAAGCTTATGATGAGTTCTTTGGTTAGATTAGGTGACTGTCCAAAATATCTCCGGACATTTTGGTGAATTGTTGCTACGTATTCACAATGTATTACCACGATTTGCAGCTCTAAATATGCACATTTTTGAGCAAAACATAAATGTATTGTATAACAATATGTGATGTTATAAGACTGTCATCTGATGAAGTTGTCCAAAGGTTAGTGATTAATTTTATCTCTATTGCTGGTTTGTGAGAAAGCTATGTTGGCAGTGAATAAATGGCTTTGTGTGTTTGGCTATTGTGGTAAGCTAATATAATTCTATATTGTGTTTTCGCTGTAAAACACTTAAAAAATCGGAAATATTGGCTGGATTCACAATATGTTTATCTTTGATTTGCTGTACACCATGTATTTTTCATAACTGTTTTATGATGAGTATTTATGTATTTCGCTCTCTGTAATTATTCTGGCTGCTTTGGTGCTATTTGTGATGGTGGCTGCAATGTAAAACTACGATTTATACCTCAAATATGCACATTTTCGAACAAAACATAAATGTATTGTATAACATGATGTTATAAGACTGTCATCTGATGAAGTTGTTCAAGGTTAGTGATTAATTTTATCTCTATTTCTGGGTTTTGTGAAAGCTACCTATGCGGTGGAAACATGTTGAAAACAGTGCGTTGTGTGTTTGGCTATTGTGGTTAGCTAATATAAATACATATTGTGTTTTCGCTGTAAAACATTTTAAAAATCGGACTGGAACTGGCTGGATTCACAAGATGTTTATCTTTCATTTGCTGTATTGGACTTGTGATTTCATGAAATTATATTATATGATATCCCTGTCCCGCTAGGCTATGCTTGTCAGCTTTTTTGATGAGGATGCTCCCGGATCCGGGATGGGTAGCCCTGAAAGGCTAATCTCTCGAGTGGCTAGATGTTCTTTACCATTTGGCCATCAGATTTGCCACCAATGCTCCTTATAGGACACATCACTGCACTCTATACTCCTCTGTAAACTGGTCACCTCTGTAAACTGGTCATCTCTCAAGACCCACTGGTTGATGCTTATTTATAAAACCCTCTTTTGGCCTCACTCCCGTTTTTCTGAGATATCTACTGCAGCCCACATCCTCCACATACAACACCGGTTCTGCCAGTCACATTCTTTAATAAGTCCCCAAAGCACACACATCCCTGGGTCGCTCCTCTTTTCAGTTCGCTGCAGCTAGCGACTGGAACGAGCTGCAACAAAGACTCAAACTGGACAGTTTTATCTCAATCTCTTCATTCAAAGACTTAATCATGGACACTTACTGAGAGTTGTGTCTGCTTTGTGTGATGTATTGTTGACTCTACCTTCTTGCCCTTTGTGCTGTTGTTTGTGCCCAATAATGTTTGTACCATGTTTTGTGCCACTACCATGTTGTGTTGCTACCATGTTGTTGTATTGATGTGTTGCTACCATGCTGTGTTGTCATGTGTTGCTGCCTTGCTATATTGTTGTCTTAGGTCTCTCTTCATGTAGTGTTGTGTTGTCTCTCTTGTTGTGATGTGTGTTTTGTCCAATATTTATATTGTATTTTTTTTTTTTTTTAAATCCCAGACCCCCGTCCCCGCAGGAGGTCTTTTTGCCTTTTGGTAGGCCGTCATTGTAAATAAGAATTTGTTCTTAACTGACTTGCCTAGTTAAATAAAGGTTGAATAAAAATAAATAAAAAACAATTACATGAAATAAAGACAAATCTTCAGAAATGACTTTGGCAAAGCAACAAAATAAGGCTTTACAATAATGGTGAACACTTGGAGACATTTTGGGATTAAGTGGGTTAAAATCTTCCTAGAAGTCACAGAGGGTGACAGAGAGACGTGTCAAAGTGCTGCATTTTGGCACGTTAGCAACTGTTTTTTCATATAGAAAATAGAGATATTGAATTCTCTATGTGGTCTGTATTAAAGAAAAGATCAAATAGGGACTAATTTTGTGGAACGACCCTAGAGCAGTGGTTCTTAACCTTGTTGGAGGTACTGAACCCCACCAGTTTCATATGCGCATTCACCGAACCCTTCTTAATTGGAAAAATAAAATATGATTTTTTCAAATTCAAAACAGAGGTATATATTTTACTGGTGCACAAAATGAACCATGCATGAACATCAACACTGTGTGTTCAAAAATCAAAATCATCAAAACATGATTTTCACACAAAAACAAAAACATAATAATGAATATTTACTGCAAATCAGTGTGACTTCTGCTGTTGCCTTTCAGAGACCAGTTCAGAAATGTGCGGCTTCACCTTGGCAAGTGCCACTCATGTCATTTTCGCAACAAAGTCTGTTCCTTTTCTTCGTTTTTATGTCCAGCATCCTCGAAAAGGATTGCTCGCAAAGATATGTTGTAACAAACGGTATGAATATCTCCAGAGCTTTCTTAGCAATAACAGGGTACGTTACCAATTGTTGACACCAAAACGTTGAAAGCGTTGTTGTTCTGAAGAGTTGCTGTTGAACCTGGCTCTGCTGAATTTCAATGATTCCATCGAGGTATTCATCATTGACATCTGTTGTCTCAACACTAAACGCGAACGGCTGTCTCACCCATGCTGGATATGACTCTCTTGTAGGGAAGTATCCGTCGAGAGACTTTGCAAGCTCATCTAAGTGCGCGGCAATTGCTTGCTTCAGTTCTGCGGGTACAGAAATGTCTCCGATTCCAGATACATCTTCGATCTTACTTACACAGTCGTCCAGCAGGGGAAAGTTTGCGAAGTTATCGTTCTCTGTTCGTCGTTTCCATAACGGTATCTTTTTTTGAAAAGCCTTCAGGTTTTCCTCCGCTTCGATGATGTTGACTCCACCGCCCTGCATCTTTTGATTGAGATGATTGAGAGCTGTGAAGATATCAGCCATGTACGCTAAAATGAGAATGAACTCAGAATTTTTGAAGCAATCTGCATGACAATGTTGGTGCTCTTGCAAAAACAGGGCTAATTCCACACGCACGGCAAAAACACGATTCAGCACCTGTCCCTGGGATAACCACCGAACGTTAGAATGGTACAGAAGTACCTCGAATTCAGAGCCCATTTCTTTACACAGATCACTGAAGATGCGGTGCCTCAGAGCACTGGTTTGCACATAGTTCACGCATTCCACTACAATTTTTAATACTTCTGCCAGTTTTGGAGGCAAGGTTTTTGTTGCCAACGCATGCCTGTGCAGAATACAATCCGTAACAATGATGTGTGGTGCATCGGCTTTCACTAGCGCACCAAAACCAGACTTTCTTCCCAGCATGACTGGAGCTCCATCCGAACAAACTGCAGAAACCATATCCCACGAAAGATTGATGTCTTTGAAGAAGTCATCCACAAGTTTCTTCACATCGGCTGCCTTAGTTGTTGTTGTAAGAGGCTTACAAAATAAAAAATCTTCCTTTATCACGTCGTCTTTCACATAGCGCACGAATACAGCAAGCTGGCTTAGATTGGAAACGTCTGTGGTCTCGTCGGGTTGAAGGCTGAATTTTGCCGCGCTTGAAATCAGATCTGCAACTACATGAGCCAAGATGTCTTCGCTCATGTCCTCTATTCTGTCGCTGATGGTGTCGTTTGAAAGAGGAATTTGGGATAACTTAACTTCAGCCTCTTTTCCCAGCATGATATTCGCCATCTTCAACCCAGCAAGTGTTTCACCGATGGTGTGTGGTTTGCCCTGCTTTGCGATCAGGTAAGCAACTTCGTACGATGCTGTGAGGATCGGTTTGTGGATGGTACAAAGCCGAGAACAGGCAGAGTAGCCTTTTCATCGAATCTGGCTATCTTCACCTTGAATTCAGCGAGCGTTGTGTTCTTGTATTTTCCATCTCCATGCAGCTTAAGGAAGTGTTCTCTTAGTTTTGCCGGTGCTAGGCTAAAATTGCTCAACTTGGCATTGCAAATCATGCAGTTAGGACGCTAACTCCCATCACACTCCGTTATACATGTGAATCCATATTGTACATATTCGTCCGACCACTTTCTTTTTTTGCTCGACATAGTAAGTATGAAGGGATTCAAATATTAAGAAAGAAATCACAAGACGTACCATCACGACAGTCACAAGTCGACTACTGAGTGCACCAAATTCCCTGCAGCACAGATAGGCCAAGTGATGTAGCGTGATCACCTGCAGCCAATGATGGCCAAGCGGGGCGTGTCATCACGAATCATATGAGTCGGATGTGTGTCTTGACCTCCACCGAACCCCTGAGACTGACTCACCGAACCCCTGGGGTTCGATCGAACCCAGGTTAAGAACCACTGCCCTAGAGGTCATGATTATGATGATGATGACGTCAATCATAATAATAATAATCATCATCATCATCATCATCATTATCAATATCAACATTATCCCTTACCAGTGGAGGTTTTACTGGTGGTGGACTCAGTCACAGTCGCCACTGTTGTAGACTCAACACACAGGGTATTACAAGTGGCATTCACCCACTCTAATACATTTGTCCCGTTTCATAAGGTGCAGTTAACATATATCAGCCCTGTAGGCAATCCAAACAACAGTAATCACATTCGTATCTGAATTACATGTAAATACTGGCAAATGTGTTGTTTCGAAACAGGTCAATTCTTATTGATAAGAATTGATCATCGATCATTATAATCATCATCATTATTATCATTAATCATTGATATTGTTGATCATAATGTTTTTTTAACAAAGTAAATTTAACAGTTGATTACCTGGACAGTGTGAGATTCTCCTGCTGACAGTATCACTGCTGATGTTGTTTCTGATGGTACAGGTGAGATCTCCTGACAGGCCTTTCTTCAGAGTGATGGTGTTTGTCTCATCACCAGGAAAGGTCTCAGTGTCTCTCAGTGTCTGTCCATCCAGAGTCCAGCTGTACTGGGGACCATCCCCCTCAGAGTAGCAGGACACCCTCACCTCTCCATGGGACAGACACTCAGAGGACAGCTGAGGACTGGACACTGGAGCTGTGGGGGAAGAAGGATATGTAACTGTAGTAAGAGGGCAAAACACATTAGAACACAACACCAGCCATTCTTCTTGAAAGCCACAGAAACTACTGTAGTCAACAGGAGCAGCAGATTCATGACACATAATGACTGCATTTCAAATAACCAACAGATGATTTAATGTTGATGGATGTGGTTATGACTCTATGTAACAACTACAGTAACATTTGAAAATAAAATGACTCCATGGTTACACATAAAATGCATTTCTCATTATTTTGATTATTAAGCAGTCACATATGTGTAGTTTAGCCAGAGCAATATGTAGAGCTTGTCAAAGTTACCATTTGTAATAATTATTTGGAAAGTTATTTATTTACCTTTGATGAACAGTTGTATTTCTCTGGTCCACATTCGCCCGTTTGAACTAAATGTTTCTAGCAGGTATTCACCAGAATCATTCCTTCTTATGTTATTTATCCTCAATGTCCCATTGTTTATAAAGAAGTGTACTCTGTCTATAATGAGGGGGTTTCTTATTACCAGTTTGTCCTTCTTCATTTTGAGTATCTCTGTTTTAGCACCAGTTGAGCCTTTCCAAAATGAGAGTTCATATCTCGTGGCATCAGTCACCAGCTGGAGATAGACAGTTCCTCCCAGAGCTCCATAACACTGAGATCCATCTTCTCTAGCATCACAGGAAGTCTCCAAGCCTGAAGATCAAGAAGAATAGACAATGTAGTGACTATCACTGTTCTAACCCAGGTCAAGTCATGTATAATTTTTCAGATTATGATACAAGCGGCTAACAGTATAACCAAACCAACAGCATCAACGTGATAGGGATCATTAAGTCAGTGATCATTATTATGGGACAATGAGTAAAGAGACAACTGTCTTCTACCGTGTTCTGAAAATTGTCCCTCATCAGCCGTCATTTCTGCTACATGATATACAAGACTCCTGATATTATATTCGGCATAAAAGAAGAGGGAAGCCAACACATATAAAGATGTTTCTTACCATGATACAATCTGGCGGAGATCACCAACAGTCCTAAAACAGCCTCCATGTCTCTTTTCAATGCAGGGTCTCAGTTTATCAAATGAACCTTCGGTACTTCAACAAAGTCCTCTATTTTTTATTTGTTTTACGGCACAAACAAAATCAATGCAAGGAAAGTATGAGAGATAGCTGTTCCTGCCACTCAGAAGAATTCACCCAGTTTGTGAAGAGTAAAAGAAGAAGTGAAATCTTGACCCTATTCATAGGTTCTGACTCAGAGGAAGAGCCTCATCAAAGTCTCACTTATTCATTATACATTCCACCAGGCTGGCTTCATGACTCCTGTGTGATGGATTTAGTTAAGATGTCAAACACAGTATGTGATAAGTGCGGCTACTTTTGAGTGTGAAGAAGAGATGTTGGCGCCTGAGAAAATGACACCTCAGTAATAGGTCTGGGTGTAGGTGGTGCAGAGGAGTCAGGCGCGGGACAGCAGAGATGAGTAATACACGTAAATTTTACTCAAGACTTGAAAATACAAGTCGATAATACCTAGCCCACAATACGGACTGTAAATACAACAAACAAACACGCACAAGAACCATGGGGAAAACAGAGGGTTAAATAATGAACATGTAATTGGGGAATTGAAACCAGGTGTGTAAAACAAATACAAAACAAATTGAAAATGAAAAGTGGATCGGAGATGGCTAGAAGAATGGTGACGTCGACCGCTAGAACGCCGCCCGAACAAGGAGAGGGACCGACTTTGGTGGATGTCATGACAGGACCCCCCCCTGACACGCGGCTCCAGCAGCGCACCGACCTCGGGGACGAGCCGGAGGACGAGGCGCAGGGCGATCCGGATGGAGACGGTGGAAATCCAGCAGCAACGAAGGGTCCAAACGTCCTCCAACGGCACCCAACATCTCTCCTCCTGACCATACGCCGGGGCCTCCTTGATGTCCAGAGGGGGCGGAGGAACCTCCTGCACCTCAGACTCCTGGAGTGGATCAGCCACCACTGGCCTGAGGAGAGACACATGGAACGAGGGGTTAATATGGTAATCTGGGGGAAGCTTTAACCTATAACATACCTCGTTCAATCTCCTCAGGACTTTAAATGGTCCCACAAACCATGGGCCCAGCTTCCGGCAGGGCAGGCGGAGGGGCAGGTTTCGGGTCGAGACCCAGACCCGGTTCCCCAGTGCGAACACTGGGGCCTCACTGCGGTGGCGATCGGCGCTCGCCTTCTGACACCTCACGGCCCGTTACAAGTGCACATAAGCGGCGTTCCAGGTCTCCTCCGAGCGCTTAAACCATTTGTCCACCGCAGGAGCCTCGATCTGGCTCTGATGCCAAGGTGCCAGAACCGGCTGATACCCTAGTACGCACTGGAAGGGGGAGAGGTTAGTGGATGAGTGGCGGAGCGAGTTTTGGGCCATCTCTGCCTACTGGATGAACGTCGCCCACTCCCCGGTCCTGGCAATAAGACCGGGGAGTGGGCGAAACCTACCCTAATAGTAGTCAACATTTTAAGCTAAACGTTCTGATCTGTTGCGGCAGCCACATTGCATAACATTTTTTTTAATGCTGGTGGCTGTATTCATTTGAGATCGATCGCATCCCACAACTATGTTTGGAATATTTATTTCTCGCACAGAATAGAATAGGTAGACTTTTGTACTATGGGGGATAGTATAATTGATATAGGCTAGTGCTTTTGCTTTTCTTTAGGTCTAATCATCTTGCTGGCTGAACAAAAGCAATTTCGGACAGTTCTTCCAATATCTTCAGTATGCACCTCGGAATTGGATAAGGACACGCTCAGTTTGTATAATGGCAATTTGCATATACTCCAGAATGTTATGAAGAGTGATCAGATTAATTGAAATTAATTGCAAAGTCCCTCTTTGCCATGCAAATGAACTGAATCCCCCAAAAAACATGTCCACTGCATTTCAGCCCTGCCACAAAAGGACCAGCTGACAACATGTAAGTGATTCTCTTGTTAACACAGGTGTGTGTGTTGACGAGGACAAGGCTGCAGATCACACTGTCAAGCTGATTGAGTTCGAATAACAGACTGGAAGCTTCAAAATTAGGGTGGTGCTTGGAATCATTGTTCTTCCTCTGTCAATCATGGTTACCTGCAAGTAAACACGTGCCGTCATCATTGCTTTGCACAAAAAGGGCTTCACAGGCAAGGATATTGCTGCCAGTAAGATTGCAATTAAATCAACCATTAGAACGTCAAGGAGAGCGGTTCAATTGTTGTGAAGAAGGCTTCAGGGCGCCCAAGAAAGTCCAGCAAGCGCCAGGACCGTCTCCTAAAGTTGATTTAGCTGTGGGATCGGGGCACCACCAGTACAGAGCTTGCTGAGTAATGGCAGCGGGCAGGTGTGAGTGCATCTGCACGCACAGTGAGGCAAAGACTTTTGGAGGATGGCCTGGTGTCAAGAAGGGCAGCAAAGAAGCCACTTAATAATCGGAAAGGAAAAACATCAGGGACAGACTGATATTCTGCAAAAGGTACAGGGATTGGAATGCTGAGGACTGTGGTAAAGTTATTTTCTCTGATGAATCCCCTTTCCGATTATTTGGGGCACCCGGAAAAAAAGCTTGTCCGGAGAAGACAAGGTGAGCGCTACCATCAGTCCTGTGTCATGCCAACAGTAAAGCATACTGAGACCATTCATGTGTGGGGTTGCTTCTTAGCCAAGAGAGTGGGCTCACTCACAATTTTGCCTAAGAACACAGCCATGAATAAAGAATGGTACCAACACATCCTCCGAGAGCAACTTCTCCCAACCATCCAGGAACAGTTTGGTGACGAACAATGCCTTTTCCAGCATGATGGAGCACCTTGCCATAAGGCAAAAGTGATAACTAAGTGGCTCTGGGAACAAAACATCGATATTTTGGGTCCATGGCCAGGAAACTCCACAGACTTTAATCCCATTGAGAACTTGTCAACTGGTCAATCCTCATGAGGCGGGTGGACAAACAAAAACCCACAAATTCTGACAAACTCCAAGCATTGATTATGCAAGAATGGGCTGCCATCAGTCAGGATGTGGCCCAGAAGTTAATTGACAGCATGCCAGGGCGGATTGCAGAGGTCTTGAAAAAGAAGGGTCAACACTGCAAATATTGACTCTTTGCATCAACTTCATGTAATTGTCAATAAAACCTTTGACACTTATGAAATGCTTGGAATTATACTTCAGTATTCCATAGTAACATCTGACAAAGAATATCTAAAGACACTGAAGCAGCAAACCTTGTGGAAATTAATATTTGTGTCATTCTCAAAACTTTTGGCCACGACTGTAGCCTGTGAGAAAGACCTGATCACGTGATGGAGAGCCATGTGAGTGAGAGACACTTCGAATTGGCAGCACACTCAGGGAGAAGAGCACCACGCAGCACTCTGGGCCACAAAAGGCATGGAGTTTTTTAGGGTGCATTACGGCCACAAAGGGGACGCCGCTGTGAAATTCGAGGCATTATCAAGTACTTGTCAAATTGTGAATGAGACACTATTGGAGTGTGTACAGCCTGTGCAAAAAACAAAGAGCTCACGCCTTTCAAGTTACTTTTTTAAAATCATCATTTGAGTCTCATCATGCAGCCTTACAATGTATTAAAAATCTAAATATATAGCCCAACATTTGTAGAACAACTAAAGTTACATTAATAACTCTAAATGTGGTGCTAAATGTGTTTATGTTAATTAACAGTCAATTACTGTGAGACCAATAGTTATTCCCTTGACAATCACCGGCTGACGAAATTTCATGACCACCACTTCCCTGGTTTCTCCAGAGATGACTGATCGGGTTAAAGTCTGGGCTCTGGCTGCATCACTCAAGGACATTCAGAGACTTGTCCCGAAGCCACTCCTATGTTGTCTTGGCTGTGTTCTTAGGGTCGTTGTCCTGTTGGAAGGTGAACCTTCGCCCCAGTCTGAAGTCCTGAGCGCTCTGGGGCAGGTTTTCATCAAGGATCTCTCTGTACTTTGCTCCATTCATCTTCCCCTCGATCCTGACAAGACTCACAGTCCCTGCTGCTGAAAAACATCCCACAGCATGATTCTGTCACCACCATGCTGAACTTGGCATTCAGGCCAAAGAGTTCAATCTTGGTTTCATCAGACCATTGTTTCAAATGGTCTGAGAGTCCTTTAAGTATCTTTTGGCAAATTCCAAGCGGGCTGTCATGTGCCTTTTACTGAGGAGTGGCTTCCGTCTGGACAATCTACCATAAGTGTTGCCGAGATGGTTGTCCTTCTGGAAGGTTCTTCCATCTCCACAGAGGAACTCTGGAGCTCTGTCAGAGTGACCATCGGGTTGTTGGTCACCTCCCTGACCAAGGTTCTACACACCCGATTGCTCAGTTTGGTTGGGCGGCCAGCTCTAGGAAGAGTCTTGGTGGTTCCAATCGTCTTCCATTTAAGAATGATGGAGGCTGATATGTTCTTGAGGACCTTCAATTCTGCAGAAAGGTTTTGGTACCGTTCCCCAGATCTGTGCCTCGACACAATCCTGTCTCGGGATTCTACGGACAATTCCTTCGACCTCATGGCTTGGTTTTTGCTCTGACATGCACTGTCAATGGTGGGACCACACAGACAGGTGTGTGCCTTTCCAAATCATGTCCAATCAATAGAATGTATCACAGGTGGACTCCAATCAAATTGTAGACACATCTCAAGGATGATCAATGGAAACCGGATGCAACTGAGCTCAATTTCAAGACTCATATCAAAGCATCTGAATACTATTCCTGTTTTTCTTTTTAATAAATGTGCAAACATTTCCAGAAAAACTGTTTTCACTTTGTTTTGGGGTATTGTGTGTTGATTGTTGAGGAAAAACATGTATTTATTACATTTTAGAATAAGACTGTAATGCAACAAAATGTGGAAATGGTGAAGGGGTCTGAATGCTTTTCGAATGCACTGCATGTACAGAAATATGGGAAAGTTAGATACAATTAGTTACAGTAACCAATGCAGCAACAAAGCATCAATACTATGTCTAAACACCAACCCTTCACACCTCGTACTCTCGGGGCCCCTCAGTCTAGTTGAGTTACTACAGACACGGGTTCATTCCCATTCAAATGTTTGGAGACACCTACTCATTCAAAGGTTTTTCTTTATTTTTACTATTTTCTACATTGTAGAATAATAATGAAGACCTCAAAACTATGAAATAACAAATAAGGAATCATGTGGTAACCAAAAAATGTGTTAAACAAATCAAAATATATTTTGTATTTTAGATTCTTCAAAGTAGCCACTCTTTGCCTGGTGCTGAGACCAGCCTTCTGGTCTTCATGGGACATCTGTTACACTGGTGCTGAGACCAGCCTTCTGGTCTTCATGGGACATCTGTTACACTGGTGCCGAGACCAGCCTTCTGGGGTTCATGGGACATCTGTTACACTGGTGCCGAGACCAGCCTTCTGGTCTTCATGGGACATCTGTTACACTGGTGCCGAGACCAGCCTTCTGGGGTTCATGGGACATCTGTTACACTGGTGCCGAGACCAGCCTTCTGGTCTTCATGGGACATCTGTTACACTGGTGCCGAGACCAGCCTTCTGGTCTTCATGGGACATCTGTTACGCTGGTGCCGAGACCAGCCTTCTGGTCTTCATTGGACATCTGTTACACTGGTGCCGAGACCAGCCTTCTGGTCTTCATGGGACGTCTGTTACACTGGTGCTGAGACCAGCCTTCTGGGGTTCATGGGACATCTGTTACACTGGTGCTGAGACCAGCCTTCTGGTCTTCATGGGACATCTGTTACACTGGTGCTGAGACCAGCCTTCTGGTCTTCATGGGACATCTGTTACACTGGTGCCGATACCAGCCTTCTGGGGTTCATGGGACATCTGTTACACTGGTGCTGAGACCAGCCTTCTGGTCTTCATGGGACATCTGTTACACTGGTGCCGAGACCAGCCTTCTGGGGTTCATGGGACATCTGTTACACTGGTGCCGAGACCAGCCTTCTGGTCTTCATGGGACATCTGTTACACTGGTGCTGAGACCAGCCTTCTGGTCTTCATGGGACATCTGTTACACTGGTGCCGAGACCAGCCTTTTTGTCTTCGTGGGACTTCTGTTACACTGATTTTCACTATTTATCACTTGATGATTATAATGATGTTTAGGCTACTGACGTTTTCATAATTTGACCGTGAATCTTGCTGACCGCACTTCTTGGTGGTTGGGGTATTTTTTTTGTCATTATAAAAAGAAGCTATTACAACGTTCCAACACATATGCTTTCTGTTTCATATCGGTAACAAAGGCACTCCCCTTAAAAATGGAATTTAACATTTTCATTTAGTTTTTTTTACTGTTTTGTTTGTGTTTCCATATCCTACAGTAACAAACTAATTTAAAAATATTTAGGTTGATATTCTAATGTTACCTAAGACCTTCATAACCACAACCAAATTATTATATATACATTACATTTATTAATTACACTGTTAGAATGTTGCTGTCGGGTTATAGTATTTATAGTATAACAAGTGAACATATAGGAGGTTACCATTACACAGTCCTGCATTACACAATCCTGCTGCAGACACCAATTTTCTTGGTGTCCACATCACCAACAAACTATCATGGTCTAAACACACCAAGACAGTTGTAAAGAGGGCTTGACAACACCTTTTCCCCCTCAGGAGACTGAAAAGATTTCGCATGGGTCCCCAGATCCTCAAAACATTCTACAGCCGCACCATCGAGAGCATCCTGACCAGTTGCATCACTGCCTGTTTGGCAACTGCTCGGCATCTGACCGTAAGCCGCTACAGAGGGTAGTGGGTACGGCCCAGTACATCACTGGGACCAAGCTTTCTGACATCCAGCACCTACATACTAGTCGGTGTCAAGGAAGGTCCAAAACATTGTCAAAGACTCCAGTCACCCAAGTCATAGACTGTTCTCTCTGCTACCGCAAGGCAAGCGGTACTGGAGCGCCAAGTCTAGGACCAAAAAGCTCATTAACAGCTTCTATCCCCAAGCCATAAGACTGCTGAACAACTAATCAAATGGTCACCCAGACTATTTAAATTGACCCCCCCTCCCCTTGTTTTTACGCTGCCGCTACTCGCTGTTTATTAATTATTATCTATGTATAGTCACTTTACGAATTACCTCGACTAACCTGTAGCCCCGCACATTGACTCTGGACGATACCCCCTCTATATAGCCTCGTTACTGCTATGTACATTTATTGTGTTACTATTTGATATTTGTATTACTTTATGATTGATTACATCTTTTTATTTTAGTTTATTTAGTAAATATTTTATTAACTCCATCTTGAACTGCATTGTTGGTTAATAAGGGCTTGTAAGTAAGAATTTCACAGTAAGGTCTACACCTGTTGTATTTGGCGCATGTGACAAATTTTATTTTATTTTATTTGACATCATCAGAAGTCCAAACACCACAATCAGTGGATTCACTATTGGAGTTCCAAACTCAGATTACAAACTAAATCAACCGGCCACATCGGGTGACTTGAATGTTTGAGCAAAAGATTGTGTCACTTCAGGGAGGGGAAAGGAAGTGTTTCAACACACTCTTGATCTCACTTCTGCATGAATATGTTATATAAAATAAGGCATTAAATAAGATACAACAAATAAGTAAGATACACCACACACACAAGTGAACAAGAGATCTTGAGAATAGATTTGCATGGAGGCTGGAAGACAAAATGTGATACAGAAGAAATTGTCACTAAATTTCGTCTGCAAGAACTTGATGCCTCATGAGAGAGAGAGAGAGACTCTCCCAAGTTCCCATAATGCTACTTTTCGCATTTCATTGTTTTGAAGAACGCTTTCGCCGAGTAAGAGCAGGACATTCTATCTACACTACATGGGCATTAATATGGAGTTGGTCCCCCCATTGCTGCTATAACAGCCTCCACTCTTCTGGGAAGGCTTTCCACTAGACGTTGGAACATTGCTGCGGGGACTTGCTTCCATTCAGCCAGAAGAGCATTAGTGAGGTCAGGCTCTGATGTTGGGCGATTAGGCCTCACTCACAGTCAGTGTTCCAATTCATCCCAAAGGTGTTCCATGTGGTTGAGGTTAGGGCTCTGTGCAGGCCAGTCAATTTCTTCCACACCAATCTCGACAAACCATTTCTTTATGGACCTCACTTTGTGCACGGGGGCATTGTCATGCTGAAACAGGAAATGGTCTTCCCCAAACTATTGCCAATAAGTTAGAAGCACAGAATTTTCTAGAATGTCATTGTATATGTAATGTTAAGATCTCATTTCACTGGAACTAAGGGGCCTAGCCCGAACCATGAAAAACAGCCCCAGACCATTATTCCTCCTCCACCAAACTTTACAGTTGGACCTATGCATTGGGGCAGTTGTAACAGGCTTCCTCCTTCTCCTCATCCGAAGAGGAGTAGCAGGGATTTGACCAAAATGCAGCGGGTTGTGAATACATAATGATTTAATAAACAAAAACAGAAGAACACGACGAACACTTGAATAATTACAAAACAAATAAACTAATGTAGACAGACCTGGACACGAACTTACATACAACGTGAAGAACGCATGAACCTAACGTAAAACTAACGAACTAACAAAAACCGGAACAGTCCCGTGTGGCGTAACATACAGACACTGACACAGGAGACAATCACCCACAAACAAACAGTGAGAACAACCTACCTTAATATGACTCTCAATTAGAGGAAAACGCAAAACACCTGCCTCTAATTAAGAGCCATACCAGGCAACCCAAAACCAACATAGAAACAGAAAACATAGACTGCCCACCCAAAACTCACGCCCTGACCAATATACACAACCAAACAACAGAAAACAGGTCAGGAACGTGACAGAACCCCCCCCCTCAAGGTGCGAACTCCGGGCGCACCCCTAAAACTCAAGGGGAGGGTCTGGGCGGGCATCTGTCCGCGGTGGCGGCTCCGGCGGTGGACGAGAACACCACTCCACCACTGTCTTTGTCCCCTTCCTTAGCGTCCTTTGAGTGGCGACCCTCGCCCCCGACCATGGTCCAGGAACCTTCACTAAGGCCCCCCCTACATAGAGGAGACAGCTCAGGACATAGAGGTAGCTCAGGACATAGAGGTAGCTCAGGACATAGAGGTAGCTCAGGACATAGAGGTAGCTCCGGACATAGAGGTAGCTCCGGACAGAGAGGTAGCTCCGGACAGAGAGGTAACTCCGTACTACTGGCAGCTCCGGACTGGGTGGCAGCTCCGGACTGGGTGGCAGCTCATGACTGGGTGGCAGCTCATGACTGGAGGGCAGCTCATGACTGGAGGGCAGCTCATGACTGGAGGGCATGGAGGACAGCTCATGACTGGAGGGCATCTCATGACTGGAGGGCAGCTCATGACTGGAGGGCAGCTCATGACTGTAGGGCAGCTCATGACTGTAGGGCAGCTCATGACTGTAGGGCAGCTCATGACTGTAGGGCAGCTCATGACTGTAGGGCAGCTCATGACCGTAGGGCAGCTCATGACTGTAAGGCAGCTCATGCAGCTCCTGACTGGCTGGCGGCTCTGGCAGCTCCTGACTGGCTGGCGGCTCTGGCAGCTCCTGACTGGCTGGCGGCTCTGGCAGCTCCTGACTGGCTGGCGGCTCTGGCAGCTCCTGACTGGCTGGCGGCTCTGGCAGCTCCTGACTGGCTGGCGGCTCTGGCGGCTCCTGACTGACGGACGGCTCTAGCGGCTCCTGACTGACGGACGGCTCTAATGGCTCGGGACAGACGGGCGGCTCTAATGGCTCGTGGCAGATGGATGGCTCAGAAGGCGCTGGGCAGACGGATGGCTCAGAAGGCGCTGGGCAGATGGATGGCTCAGAAGGCGCTGGGCAGAGGGATGGCTCAGAAGGCGCTGGGCAGACGGATGGCTCAGAAGGCGCTGGGCAGACGGATGGCTCAGACGGCGCTGGGCAGATGGATGGCTCAGACGGCGCTGGGCAGACGGATGGCTCAGACGGCGCTGGGCAGACAGATGGCTCACACGGCGCTGGGCAGACAGATGGCTCAGACGGAGCTGGGCAGACAGGCAGTGCAGAAGGCGTTGGGCACACTGACCTCTCGAAGCGCACTATAGGCCTGGTGCGTGGTACAGGAACTGGAGGTACCGGGCTGAGGGCACGCACCTCAGGGCGAGTGCGGGGAGAAGGAACAGTGCGTACAGGGCTCTGGAGACGCACAGGTGGCTTAGTGCGTGGTGCCGGAACTGGAGGGACTGGGCTGGAGACACGCACCCTAGGGAGAGTGCGTGGAGGAGGAACAGGGATCTGGAGACGCACTGGAAGCCTGGTGCGTGGTGTAGGCACTGGTGGTACTGAGCTGGGGCGGGAAGGTGGCGCCGGATATACCGGACCGTGTAGGCGTACTGGCTCCCTTGAGCACTGAGCCTGCCCAACCTTACCTGGTTGCATGCTCCCCATAGCCCGTCCAGTGCGGGGAGGTGGAATAACCCGCACTGGGCTGTGTTGGCGAACCGGGGACACCATGCGTAAGGCTGGTGCCATGTACACCGGCCCGAGGAGACGTACTGGAGGCCAGATATGTTGAGCCGGCTTCATGGCACTTGGCTCAATGCTCACCCTAGCCCTACCAGTGCGGGGAGGTGGAATAACCCGCACCGGGCTATGAACATGTACAGGAGACACCGTGCGCTCTACTGCGTAACACGGTGTCTGCCCGTACTCCCGCTCTTCACGGTTAGCCTGGGAAGTGGGCGCAGGTCTCCTACCTGCCCTCGGCCCACTACCTCTTAGCCACCCCCCAAGAAATGTTTGGGTAGTACTCACTGGCTTTTCGGGCTTACGATCATAGACTCACTAAAGACCACACAAGCCTACAAACAACCACAATGGCAAAGTCACAACAAACACAACAATCACTCTATGATTGTATGCTATCCATTTGTATTAAAACCTGTTGGGGATGGGGGCGCTGTTTAGACTACTTATGCTAATTTGGCTAATTTTTTAAACGGCTTCCCACAAAATCCTTGATCGTACAATATGCATATTATTATTATTATTGGATAGAAAACAGTCTATAGTTTCTATAGGAGTTGAAATTTTGTCTCTAAGTGGAACAGAGCCCATTCTACAGCAATTTCCCTGACATGGAGTCAGATTTGAGAAATGTTGGCCACTCTTCTGAAGTCATTTAAAAGGGCACTGTCGTTGCTATGACTATACGGACACTTCTTACGTCTTCCCCTGGATGCCTTTACGTGATGACGATTCCAACGGGGTCGATTGCTCGTTCACAGGCCCTACAAATGAAAAAACCCTGAAGCTAGTCATTCTTTGGGAGCTGCGTAACGCGCGTGCTGGACACCGACCCTCTCCTGTTCCAAGCGTTAGTTTAGCCTGTTATATTTCTCCGGTCATCTTTTCACTCGTTATAGGAGTTACAAACATCATAAAGTAGTTAATTTAAAGCGTTTTATAGCAATTTATATCCGTTTAGTGCGATTTTGGGACATTTATTTTTGCAACGATGTGAAAAGTTGGGCACGCTTTTCAGTTCATCCCGAACGCAGTTGACATTTCCACATGGCAAGAGGACAGCTTTCCACCAAAAGACGATTTCTCCCAAGAAAGGATCCTTTGCCCAAGATACTGATGGAAGAACAGCTCAAGGTAGGACATTTTTATTATGATAAATCGTGTTTCTGTCGAAACATTTTAGTGGCTTAGGACGCCATGTTTTTTGACGTAGCTTCGCTTGGCGCAAACTGTATTGAAAAGTAAGGATAAATTAAAAAATGTAATAACGCAATTGTATTAAGAATTAAATTGTCTATCAATCCCTGTCCACCCTATATTTTTTAGTCACGTTTATGAGTATTTATGTATAAGAGTAGATCACTGTCTAAGTGGCGCAAGGACATTTTCTGACCAGCTGAGTTACATTTCACATTGTCTAACCATGATTTTGGTGGCTAAATATAAACATTTTCGATCAAACTGTATATGCATGTTGTAATGTGATGTTACAGGAGTGTCATCGGAAGAATTCTGAGAAGGTTAGTGAAAAAATTAATATCTTTTGGCGATGTTGACTTTTATCGCTCACTTTGGCTAGAATCAATGCTGGGCTGCTAATTGCTATGTGCTAAGCTAATATAACGATTTATTGTGTTTTCGCTGTAAGACACTTAGAAAATCTGAAATATTGTCTGTATTCACAGGATCTGTGTCTTTCGATTCGTGTATGCTGTGTATTTTTACGAAATGTTTGATGATTAGTAGTTAGGTAAACACGTTGCTCATTGTAATTATTCTAGTCCATTTGTGATGGTGGGTGCAATTGTAAACTATGCCATCTACCTGAAATATGCACTTTTTTCTAACAAAACCTATCCCATACCATAAATATGTTATCAGACTGTCATCTAATGAGTTTTTTTGTTGGTTAGGGGCTATAAATATCTTAGTTTAGCCGAATTGGTGATGGCTACTGGTGTTGGTGGACAAATAAAAGATGGTGGATTATGCTAATGTGTTTTTAGGTAATAGATGTACATCTTTACATATTGTGTCTTCCCTGTAAAACATTTTAAAAATCGGAAATGTTGACTGGATTCACAAGATCTGTGTCTTTCATTAGCTGTATTGGACTTTAATGTGTGAAAGTTAAATATTTTAAAAATATATTTTTTTTGAATTTCGCGGCACTGGTTTTTCAGTGGGGGGGGGGGGGGGGTGCCGCTAGCGCCACGCTGATCCTAGACAGGTTAATTGTATGTTGCTCATTCTATGCCGTTTTAATATGAGTAATTAACCAATGATATTAGGCCACTGTTGGCCATGATTACAGACACCTGTGTGTCTTGACACTATATATAAACGAGTCATCCCGCAGTGTCTGTGATTGTACCCTGATGAAGACAGCTTGCCTGTCGAAACGTTGGTAATTAAATATTTTTGCATCTGAGCTCCTAGAGTGTGCGGCTCTCCTTTATTTTCTACTTTTCTACTCCGCTAGCCAGCACCTCGCCTACATAGGTGTGCGTTTATTTTTCTTCTAGATTGTAGGCAATGATAGACAGCCTCTCCTGGGGGTGTAGGCTAAGAAAGACAGTAGTAACATCACAGGGCAATAAAAGGCCACTCTAAAATGTGCAGCTTTTGTCTTCTTCACCTGCGGTACTGTCTGAGACCAGCCACCCGGACAGCTGATGAAACTGAGCAGTATTTCTGTCTGAAATAAAGCCCTTTTGTGGGGAAAAACTAATTCTGATTGAAATTATGACATAATTTACATTTTTATTGTTCTCTCTCTCAGGAGAAATGAACAAGAGAGAGAGAAAGAAAGAAAGAAAGAAAGAAAGAAAGAAAGAAAGAAAGAAAGAAAAAGGAATTTGAGAGGAGGAGAGGTAAGACCGGCTGCAACTGATTCATTTTGGGTCGCAGCTGTTGGCTAGACACAAAAACATGACTTCATAATGGACTGGGTTAATATAGCACTTTCTGGGGGCTCAAACCTTGAAGAATTGCATTTGTTATTGGATGAAAAACATGATGTGCTGACCCATTCTGCCATTGAGGATAATAGTGAGGATTGTGTTACTACTGTTACCACTGTTACAAATGTTACCACAGTTACCACCGTTCCTACCGCTACCACAGTTATCACCAATACTACTGTTACTACTGTTACCACTGTTACTACTGTTACCATTGTTACTGCTGTTACCACCGTTACCACCGTTCCTACCGCTACCACAGTTATCACCAATACTACTGTTACTACTGTTACAACTGTTACCACTGCTACTGCTGTTACTACTATTACCTACTATTACCACTGTTACTAGTATTACTACTGTTACCACTGTTACTAGTATTACTACTGTTACCGCTGTTACTGCTGTTACCACTGGTACTACTACTGTTCTCTCCACTCTACAGAATGGACTCTTGGACAGGCCTGTGTTACCACAGCGAAAATATGGTAACATCAAAAGGTTGGGGAATGGAACAATATTTCCCTTTCTCAACCAGTTGAAAGTGTCAGTTTGTACTTAAAGAATATGATGTCAGATCGGTTGTTGTCTGGGACATTATGTCTGATGATAGGACGACATAGGATGACATAAACATTCTAGTTATCAGATTCACATGGAATTGTTGTGCAATTTAAATGTTTAAATATTGAGAGAATTGTTTTCATAAGTATACTTATGCTCACTCAGTGGTCACGCCCAAGTGAACAGACATTGGTTGAGAACTATGAAACACGCCCTTCTCTCCCCCAGTACAAAAGCCCGTTGACGGAATTCAACCTTTGTTCCAGAAATGGAAGGTGCTGTCCTAACGTTTAAAAGGGTGAATTTCAACGTGGAGGTGGCGATCACCAATTTGGAATGGTGAATTTCGACTAGACCACCCAGAATACAGCATGAGCTGATTATGGCAACTTGGTACGAACTTTGAACGATTATTCACTAAAGAAGAAGTGATACATCCTAGACGTTGAGTTATTATCTGCAGCTGTAAACGTACGTGGCCTAGGAAAGGACAGACAATCTCCTAAGAATGACAGGGTATTTCAACGTTTACGCTACGACCAGAAATATTCTTCAAAGGACAATGGCGATCTCTGTTGGGCAAACCAGTCTTCCATCTTCGACCCATCTATCGAAGCGCAGCTCAGAGTAAATATATAATTAGCATTTTCCATTTCCTAATGGGTGGTTATTAGAATGCATAAGATTCTGTATTTACGGTAGCATAGCTTCTCAAGGTCCGATAGAGACCCAACCCCTTTCTCCCTCATTCTTCCCACTCTTTCATTCAAACCCAACCCACTTCCTTTGTGTAACCAGACATCATATCGGATTAGTCCACCAGGGACTTTTCAGGACATGATTAGTAATCGATGTGTGATCTATCCTGTGTATACATATATGTAATTTTGTGTGATTATTTCGGTATTTAGTCAATAAATAATTAAGGCAATTTGTGTATTGCTGATTCAACTTGTTAGCTAGGGTCCGTGCAGATAACCAAGCACTTACGATTATCAGAATGAGATTGTTCGAGGTGACTATTAATAATTGACTGCTATTGATATAAAAGATCTTCAGATCTTTGAGAGAGTGGATTCGGGAGATAATCGCCCTATGAAAATGAATGCTTCCGTGGTACCCCAGGTTATTAATGTAACGCTCGTCGTTAGGTGGAAGAGAGGAGGACCAAAGCGCAGCGTGGTATGTTTCCATATTTATTGGAAACACTTAATAACACGAACAAAAACAATAAACAGGAAATGAAACTAACGACGCTACAGACCTGAACATGTGAACATACAGACAACGAAGAATGAACAGGAACAATCACCCACAAACAAACAGTGAGAACAGCCTACCTAAATATGGTTCCCAATCAGAGGAAACGTAAAACACCTGCCGCTGATTGAGAACCATATCAGGCTAGTTGACAACACTAAACCAAACATAGAAACACATTACATAGAATGCCCACCCAGCTCACATCCTGACCAACTAATCAAGACTGAACGAAGGAAATAAGGTCAGGAATGTGACAATTAATGGTTTAATTGTTGCATGATTTAATTCAATCACGTAATCAACAAAACGTTAGGTAATCGATTTGATAAAATAGCATGTCATATAATTTAACCCTGAAAAATGTAGTTCATTTAATCTGATTGTCATAAGGTTCCATGACTTTGTCCACAGGGCATCTGAGCACACAAAATACATTTTGATGATTTTCATTACATTTTGGGTGTCACGTTCCTGACATATTGTTCCTTTTTTCTTTTATTTATTTAGTTGGTCAGGGCGTGAGTTGGGGTGGGTTGTCTTTGTGTGTTTTGTCTAGTTTAGGGTGTGTGTATTGTTTAAGGGGTTTTTATTATGTATGGGGTTGTGTTCAGTGTAGGTGTTTAGGAAAGTCTATGGTTGCCTGATTTGGTTCTCAATCAGAGACAGCTGTTTATTGTTGTCTCTGATTGGGAGCCATATTTAAGGCAGCCATAGGCTTTAGGTGTTTGTGTGTTAGGTGTTGTGGTTGATACGTGTATGTATCTGTTTATTTCCATTTGTGGAATTTTGCCTTAATTTTGAGTAAAATCACTGTAGTTTCGCTCAACACCTGTGTCCTGCGTTTGACTCCGAATATTCTCCGCACACAACCCTGACATTGGGTGTTTTATTTAACACCTGTGGTGTTCACGGTCAAAAATGACCTGTCATTAGAAATGAATGGGTGAGACCACAATTAGTGTAAAAAATTGAGTTCAGGCACATGCCCATTCATCAGATGGACACACTTCCTCTCCCAGACCCCCACTTGCATGTGTGTTTGAACACACACACAAACCTCACTCCCCTTCTTGGTTTCCATGGAAACTCCCACAGGAACCTTTCCCCAATAGAATCTTTCCCCACGGGAACTACACCTGTTGGCATTCTCACAAACAATCACAAGATTGTTTCAATAATATATAGAACTTTTCTTATAGACCTTTCTTATTTCTTACTTATAGATGACCTGGAGCCAGTGGGTTTGGCGACTAATATGAAGCGAGGGCCAGTCAACGAGAGCATACAGGTCGCAGTGGTGGGTAGTATATGGGGCTTTGGTGACGAAACGAATAGCACTGTGATAGACTGCATCCAATTTGCTGAGTAGAGTGTTGGAGGTTATTTTGTAAATTACATCGCCGAAGTCAAGGATCGGTAGGATAATCAGTTTTACGAGGGTATGTTTGGCAGCATCAGTGAAGGATTCTTTGTTGCAAACTAGGAAGCCGATTCTAGATATAATTTTGGATTGGAGATGCTTAATATGAGTCTGGACGGAGAGTTTACAGTTTAAAACCTGTTGGGGATGGGGGCGCTGTTTAGACTATTTATGCTAATTGGGTAATTTTTGAAACGGCTTCCCACAAAATCCTTGATCGTACAATATGCATATTATTATTATTATTGGATAGAAAACAGTCTATAGTTTCTATAGGAGTTGAAATTTTGTCTCTAAGTGGAACAGAGCCCATTCTACAGCAATTTCCCTGACATGGATTCAGATTTCAGAAATGTTGGCCACTGTTCTGAAGTCAGTTAAAAGGGCACTGATATTGCTATGACTGTACGGACAC
Source organism: Salvelinus fontinalis (assembly GCF_029448725.1). NCBI lineage: Eukaryota > Metazoa > Chordata > Actinopteri > Salmoniformes > Salmonidae > Salvelinus > Salvelinus fontinalis. The sequence goes on along the minus strand of NC_074693.1, from coordinate 29,187,423 downwards.
TTCTTACGTCTTCCCCTGGATGCCTTTACGTGATGACGATTCCAATGGGGTCGATTGCGCGTTCACAGGCCCTATAAATCAAAAAACCCTGTAGCTAGCAAGTCTTTTCTTGGTGCGTCACGCGCGTGGAGGACACCGACCCTCTCCTGTTCCAAGCGTTAGTTTAGCCTGTTATATTTCTCCGGTCATCTTTTCACTCGTTATAGGAGTTAAAAACATCATAAGGTAGTTAATTTAAAGCGTTTTATAGCAATTTATATCCGTTTAGTGCGATTTTGGGACATTTATTTTTGAAACGATGTGAATAGTTGGGCACGCTTTTCAGTTCATCCCGAACGCAGTTGGCATTTCCACATGGCAAGAGGACAGCTTTTCACCAAAAGACGTTTACTCCCAAGAAATGATCCTTTGCCCAAGATACTGATGGAAGAACAGCTCAAGGTAGGACATTTTTATTATGATAAATCGTGTTTCTGTCGAAACATTTTAGTGGCTTAGGACGCCATGTTTTTTGACGTAGCTTCGCTTGGCGCAAACTGTATTGAAAAGTAAGGATAAATTAAAAAATGTAATAACGCAATTGTATTAAGAATTAAATTGTCTATCAATCCCTGTCCACCCTATATTTTTTAGTCACGTTTATGAGCATTTATGTATAAGAGTAGATCACTGTCTAAGTGGCGCAAGGACATTTTCTGACCAGCTTGTCTACATTTCACATTGTCTAACCATGATTTTGGTGGCTAAATATAAACATTTGCGATCAAACTCTATATGGATTGTGTAATATGATGTTACAGGAGTGTCATCGGAAGAATTCTGAGAAGGTTAGTGAAAAAATTAATATCTTTTGGCGATGTTGACTTTTATCGCTCACTTTGGCTAGAATCAATGCTGGGCTGCTATGTGCTATGTGCTATGCTAATATAACGATTTATTGTGTTTTCGCTGTAAGACACTTAGAAAATCTGAAATATTGTCTGTATTCACATGATCTGTGTCTTTCGATTCGTGTATGCAGCGATTGATAGACAATTTAATTCTTAATACAATCGCGGAATTACATTTTTTAAATTATCCTTACTTTTCAATACAGTTTGCGCCAAGCGAAGCTACGTCAAAAAACATGGCGTCCTAAGCCACTATCATTTTTCGACAGAAACACGATTTATCATAATAAAAATGTCCTACTTTGAGCTGTTCTTCCATCAGTATCTTGGGCAAAGGATCCTTTCTTGGGTCTAATCGTCTTTTGGTGGAAAGCTGTCCTCTTGCCATGTGGAAATGCCAACTGCGTTCGGGATGAACTGGAAGCGTGCCCAGCAATTCACAGCGTTTCAGAAATAAATGTCCCAAAATCGCACTAAACGGATATAAATTGCTATAAAACGCTTTAAATTAACTACCTTATGATGTTTTTAACTCCTATAACGAGTAGAAACATGACCAGAGTAATATTACTCCCTCCACTAATGCTTGGAACAGGTGCGGGTCGGTGTCCTCCACGCGCATAACGCAGCTCCAAAAGACTTACTAGCTACAGGGTTTTTTAATTTATAGTGCCTGTGAACGCGCAATCGACCCCATTCAAATCGTCATCACGTAAAGGCATCCAGGGGAAGACGTAAGCAGTGTCCGTATACTCATAGCAATAACTGTGGCCTTTTAACTGACTCCAGATCAGGGGCCAACATTTCTGAAATCTGACTCCATGTCAGGGAAATTGCTGTAGAATGGGTTCTGTTCCACTTAGAGACAAAATTTCAACTCCTATAGAAACTATAGACTGTTTTCTATCCAATAATAATAATAATATGCATATTGTACGATCAAGAATTTTGTGGGAAGCCGTTTCAAAAATTACACGATTAGCATAAATAGTGACAACAGCGCCCCCAGCCTCAACAGGTTAATGTGTGAAAGTTAAATATTTAAAAAATATTTTTTTTTTGAATTTCGCGGCTCTGCCTTTTCAGTGGGGGTGGGGGGGGTGTGCCGCTAGCGGAACGTGTGTCCTTGAAAGGTTAACAGAGTGTCCAAAGAAGGGACAGAAGTATACAGAATGGTGTCGTTAGCGTAGAGATATCGAAAGATATCAAAGTGTCACCAACAAAAAGGTAAACAATAGGCCTATAGCAAATGCAGCATATGGCATACATTTTTCACATGTAAATAGCACTATTCATTAGTGCTCAAAGCATGCCATTCCATGCACTCGCTCAAAGCATGCCCCCAAATTGCCCTCCCTGGAAGCCTGTGTTTCAGACATAAGGAAGTTGATGGCAGCAAATGTTATACTTTTAAACTCGGACAAAACAGAGATGCTTGTTCTAGGTCCCAAGAAACAAAGAGATCTTCTGTTGAATCTGACAATTAATCTTGATGGTTGTAAAGTCATCTCAAATAAAACTGTGAAGGACCTCTGCGTTACTCTGGACCCTGATCTCTCTTATGACGAACATATCAAGACTGTTTCAAGGATAGCTTTTTTTCCATATACGTAACATTGCAAAAATGAGAAACTTTCTTTCCAAAAATTATGCAGAAAATTCATCCATGCTTTTGTCACTTCTAGGTTAGACTACCGCAATGCTCTACTTTCCGGCTACCCAGATAAAGCACTAAATAAACTTCAGTAAATGCTGAACATGGCTGCTAGAATCTTGACTAGATCCAAAAACTCCACGCTAGTCTCTCTACACTGGCTTCCTGTTAAGGCAAGGGATGATTTCAAGATTTTACTGCTAACCTACAAAGCGTTACATGGGCTTGCTCCTACCTATCTTTCCGATTTGGTCCTGCCGTACATACCTACACGTACGCTACGGTCACAAGATGCAGGCCTCCTTACTGTCCACAGGATTTCTAAGCAAACAGCTGGAGGCAGAACTTTCTACTATAGAGCTCCATTTTTATGGAATGGTGTGTCTATCCATGTGAGAGACGCAGACTTGGTCTCAACCATTAAGTCTTTATTGAGGACTCATCTCTTCAGTAGGTCCAATGATTGAGTGTAGTCTGGGCCAGGAGTGTGAAGGTGAACGGAAAGGCACTGGAGCAACGAACCACCCTTGCTGTCTCTGCCTGGCCGGTTCCCCTCTCTCCACTGGGATTCTCTGCCTCTAACCCTATTACAGGGGCTGAGTCACTGGCTTACTGGTGCTCTTCCATGCCGTCCCTAGGAGGGGTGTGTGACTTGAATGGCTTGAGTCACTAACGTGATCTTCCTGTCCGGGTTGGCGCCCCTCCCTTGGGTTGTGCCGTGGCGGAGATCTTTGTGGGCTATACTCGGCTTTGTCTCAGGATGGTAAGTTGGTGGTTGAAGGTATCCCTCTAGTGGTGTAGGGGCTGTGCTTTGGCAAAGTGGGTTGGGTTATATCCTGCCTATTTGGCCCTGTCCGGGGGTATCGTCAGAAGGGGCCACAGTGTCTCCCAAACCCTCCTGTCTCAGCCTCCAGTATTTATGCTGCAGTAGTTTATGTGTCAGGGGGCTAGGGTCAGTCTGTTATATCTTGAGTATTTCTCCTGTCTTATCCTGTGTCCTGTGTGAATTGAAGCATGCTCTCTCTAATTCTCTCTGTCTCTTTCTTTCTTTCTTTTTTTTCTCTCTCTCAGAGGACCTGAGCCCTAGGACCATAAATCAGGACTACCTGGCCTGATTACTACGTGCTGTCCCCAGTCCACCTGGCCGTGCTGCTGCTCCAGTTTCAACTGTTCTGCCTGCGGCTATGGAACCCTGACCTGTTCACCGGACGTGCTACCTGTCCCAGACCTGCTGTTTTCAACTCTCTAGAGACAGCTATGAAGAGCCAACTGACATTTACTCCTAAGGAGTTGTACCTGTTGTACCCTCGACAACCACTGTGATTATTATTATTTGACCCTCCTGGTCATCTTTGAACATTTTGGCCATGTTCTGTTATAATCTCCACAGCCAGAAGACGACTGGCCACCCCTCATAGCCTGGTTCCTCTCTAGGTTTCTTCCTAAGTTCTGGCCTTTCTATGGAATTTTTCCTAGCCACCATGCTTCTACACCTGCATTGCTTGCTGTTTGGGGTTTAAGGCTGGGTTTCTGTACGGCACTTTGTGACATCAGCTGATGTAAGAAGGGCTTTATAAATACATTTGATTGATTGATTGATTGATTGATTGATTGATTGATGAGCTCAGCATTTATTTTTCATCTCGAATCAATGAGCCCAATCAGTACTCCATTACAGCAAAATCATAAACAACAGATTAGGGCTGGCTAATAAATCCTTAGTTTTGTGATTATGCTCAGGTAAAACAATTTGGCTAATCTATACTTCCATATTTCCAAGTCCTATTCTTGAAGATCAAGGGGTATAACATCTATTGGAATGACTGGAATTCTGATAGACTTTGGTTCCTCTTCAATATTCACCTAAAATGACATACCCAAATCTAACTGCCTGTAGCTCAGTACCGGAAGCAAATGCAAATAGTCCAGGTAGCCATTTGATTACCTGTTCAGGAGTCTTATGGCTTGGGGGTAAAAACTGTTGAGAAGCCTTTTTGTCCTAGACTTGGCACTCCGTTACCACTTGACATGCGGTAGTAGAGAGAACAGCCTGTGGCTGGGGTGTCTGGGGTCTTTGACAATTTTTAGGGCCTTCCTCTGACACCGCCTGGTGTAGAGGTCCTGGATGGCAGGCAGCTTAGCCCCAGTGATGTACTGGGCCATACGTACTACCCTCTGTAGTGCCTTGCGGTCAGAGGCCGAGCAATTGCCGAACCAGGCAGTGATGCAACCAGTCAGGATGCTCTCGATGTTGCAGCTGTAGAACCTTTTGAGGATTTTAGGACCCATGCCAAATCTAGTAACTGTAATGGATTACATTTAGAAAGTAATAACTGACCCAACCCTGTATGTATGTATGTATGTATGTATGTATGTATATATATATATATATATATATATATATATATATATATATATATATATATACATATATATATACAGTATGTATATATACAGGGTATGTATACTATGATATATATATATATATATATATATATATATCATAGTATACATGCATTATGAAAACATCTTAATATCTCAAATGACAGTGCAAGTGGACAGCTTCGGCGATATGGCTATCACTAATTATTGATATCCACGTAGTGCATTGATGTGAATCACACTGCTGCTCTCTCATTTAGCTATTTTCGCCTTACGGATTGTGGTTGTTGTGGATGGCTGTTCACAAATCTAAATGTGTATTTGAAGCCAATAGTGGTTGAATTCAAGAAGTGTAAGCTGCCTATCAATCATTGTTTTTGAATCCAGTGGACAGCCAGTGAAAAATGCGATCTTGAACAGCTGCATAGTGCGGATCCCAGCCTATGGAATAAAAGTTGGGTTTTTATTGCTCAATCTATTTCATGCTGTTACTTACAACCTCATACTAATCGCATTAGCATACGTTAGCTTAACCGTCCCGCGGGCGACCCACCGATCCTGTCATCCTTACCTCCAAGCATTTATTGAAATTGGATAATCTTTGGATGCCGACAGCAGTCGCACCATTGGAAGACATAGCTTGAACTGTAGCATACAAAAGCCTATTCCTGCTCTTTTCCCGCGATCCATCAAACCCATTTGGTGTGTCATCATAGTGGTCTCTGACTTGTGGTCAGACTCGCTCAGGTGGAACAAACTAAATTGTGCGTCTTTCTCAATGCTGATTTGAATGTCATTGAGTGTCAAATATTATTTTAAGCAAACATCCTTTCTGAATTCAAAAGTAATCCTCAAAGTAATCATCTAGATTTTCAAAAGTATCTGTAATCTGCTTACAATATTTTCGCTGGTAACGTAGCTGATTACAGTCACCGTTTTTTTGTATCCCGTAAATGGAACTGATTACATGTTACCCGTTACTCCCCAACCCTGTATATATAAACTCAGAAAAAAAGAAATCGCCCTTTTTCAGGACCCTGTTTAATAATGATAATTCGTAAAAATCCAAATAACTTCACAGATCTTCACTGTAAAGGGTTTAAACACTGTTTCCCATGCTTGTTCAATGAACCATAAACAATTAATTAACATGCACCCGTGGAACCGTCGTTAAGACACTAACAGCTTACAGAAGATAGACAATTAAGGTCACAGTTATGAAAACTTGTTATGAAAAGGACGCTAAAGAGGCCTTTCTACTGACTCTGTGAGACGCCTAAGACAGCCTTGCAGGGAGACAGGGCAGACAGCTGATTGTCCTCGCAGTGGCAGACCACGTGTAACAACACCTGCACAGGATCGGTACATCCAAACATCACACCTGCGGGACAGGTACAGGATGGCAACAACAACTTCCCGAGTTAAACCAGGAACGCACAATCCCTTCATCAGTGCTCAGATAGGCTGAGAGAGGCTTGTAGGCCTGTTGTAAGGCAGGCCCTCACCAGACATCACTGGCAACAACGTCGCCTACGGGCACAAACCCACCGTCGCTGGACCAGACAGAACTGGCAAAAGGTGCTCTTCACTGAGGAGTAACTGTTTTGTCTCACCAGGGGTGATGGTCAGATTCGCGTTTATGGTTGAAGGAATGAGCGTTACACCGAGGCCTGTTCTCTGGAGCAGGATCGATTTGGAGGTGTAGGGTCCGTCATTGGCTGGGGCGGTGTGTCACAGCATCATTGGACTGAGCTTGTTGTCATTGCAGGCAATCACCGCTGTGCATTACAGGAAAGACATCCTCCTCCCTCATGTGGTACCCTTCCTGCAGGCTCATCCTGACATGACCCTCCAGCATGACAATGCCACCAGCCACACTGCTCGTTCTGTGCGTGATTTCCTGCAAGACAGGAATGTCAGTGTTCTGCCATGGCCAGCGAAGAGCCCGGATCTCAATCCATTTGAGCACGTCTGGGACTTGTTGGATCGGAGGGTGAAGGCTAGGGCCATTCCCCCCGAAATGTCCGGGAACTTGCAGGTGCCTTGGTGGAAGAGTGGGGTAACATCTCACAGCAAGAACTGGCAAATCTGGTGCAGTCCATGAGGAGGAGATGCCCTGCAGTACTTAATGCAGCTGGTGGCCACACCAGATACTGACTGTTACTTTTGGTTTTGACCCCCCTTTGTTCGGGGACACATTATTCAATTTCTGTTAGTCACATGTCTGTGGAACTTGTTCAGTTTATTTCTCAGTTGATGAATCTTGTTATGTTCATACAAATATTTACACATGTTAAGTTTGCTGAAAATAAACACAGTTGACAGTGAGAGAACGTTTATTTTCTTGCTGAGTTTATATATATAGATATATATCAGAATGTTGTAACGGGGTCCAATGTCCAGTAGAGTCTTTAGTTGGGTTCCAGAACGAATTATTTCCCTCTTTGGTTAGCTAGCACGATAGCATTGCTGCGCCAGAAAGCGTTTCTTCAAAAAATTCTTCCGTCGTTTCACATCTAAAGTCCAGAATAAATTGCAATAATATAATTAAAGTATATTGAAAAAACATACTTTAGGATGATTTTGTGACATGTATCAAATAATATCGTAGTCAGGCATCATATTCAACGTTATCTACCTTGTTCCAGAAGCTGAGACCAAATTATCCTTCGCGCCCGGATTTTTTTTTTAACTGCGCAGGTCTCACAAGAAGTTGTGTTATTCAGTCCAGGGACGAGATATTCGACTCCTTTCAATTCTCACTTCCACATTACAGTCTGACGAACGCATGTGACGTGTCTCTATCGTCCCAAGTCAAATGGCCTTTTATAGAGAAGGTCTTAAAGAGACACATCGCATTTTGGAAAACTCAATTCGGCTGGGAAAATGGCTGTAAAAATATTTCTGTTCGACTTAGAGAAACAATTCAAACCTTTTTAGAAACTACAGACTGTTATCTATCCAACAGTAGTAAATATATGCATATTGGAAAATAAAAAGTTTCTTAGGAGGCCGTTTGAAAATGTGCACACATTTTCCAGTTTTTTCAATATTCAGCGTGCAGCCATAACAGGTTAATTAACAGGGGCATTGCATTAACAATGGCACTGACTAGGGAAACGTTCCCGCTGTTCTTAGTGCCTGTCTGCACGTTCAAACTAAAACAATGTGACTAATAATGGCGTGAAAAAAGCCCCTCAGATATGAATTCGGAGGGCAGAAATTATTTTATATTAGAGCATTATACCTCTCACTAAAGGCGTCAGTCAAAAGCTATACTTAAATACGAACTGGATTTAACGAAAAATGACATGAAAAGCGCACATTTGTAAATCCCAAACTCTAAAAGTAATTGGAAAGGTAGATACAAATGATTTGTGACATTGTGGTTACAGTAAAGGTTTTCAAACACTTGCTTGTCACAAGTGTACTATAGTACTGTAGCAGGTGTAGCACTACAGTATTAGCAGGACAATTGACTCTTTATAGCCTAGCTATTGTAGGTGTGAACATCCCCCTACTTGCAATGTATTCGATGCTTAACCCTTGTCTTGTCTTAAGGGTAAAAAATGACCCGCCACTATGTTTAACAGCAGAGAAAAACCCCTAAATGATATTTTTTAAACGTGAAATATGATGACTTTTCCTAGAGTGACCCCAACTACACTTTGAAGATGCAAGTCTACACAGGGAAGCCGAAAAGTGGAGGCCCGGAGAAGAACCAATGATGCGGGTTGTGCTTGATGTGACAGATGGACTGAGGGGGCACAATGTCACAATATATTCACCTCTTATGAACTCAGCCAGCAGCTCCTGAAGAGGAAGATCACCATGTTTGGCAGTTAGAAAGAACAAGCCTGAGCTCTACCCTGTACTCCTCGCAACAAGGGGGAGAGAGGCCTTCTCATCAAAGTTTGCCTTCACCCCCACCACCACTCTAGTTTCTTACCTCCCAAAGAGGAACAAGAATGTGGTCCTCCTGAGCACACTGCACAAAATGGCTGAGATCAGTGATTGTGAGGACTGGAAGCCACACTATAAAACTTTACCCAGTAAATTTACAGCATTATACTGGCTCCACAGTTGCCAGTTAATACTGTAATTTTGCTTTACAGCAGTGATGTTGTAATATAGTTTACAGTACTATTTTCCTTACTGTAAAACATATTACAGCATCCATGCTGTACATTTACAGCAGGAGTGCTTTAATATGTTTTACAGTAAGGAAAATCATACTGTCAATACCTACAGTAATATATAAATAAAATAAAAATCAATACCTACAGTAATATATATATTTTTTTTACAGTACTGAGTAGCATTGCAGGTTGTCTTTAGAAGACAGCTCCCTGAAATGTAATATTGTAAGAAAAACAATACGTGTACAAATAGAGATATATATATATATATATAACATGCACTTTAACCACAAAGAACAACATTTGAAAAGAACAACATTACAACTCCAAATAGTAGGGGAGAGAAAGAGAGACAGAGAGAGTAATAGTGATAAGAACATTGACAAATACTGAATAATGTACTTCACCATACACAAACCAAGACATCAGAATAGATCATTCTTGAAAATAAAGGTTTATGTAAGAAAAAAATAATTTTAACAGATCAATGAAAAATAGGAAAACAACAGTTGAATAGGGAGAAATGTTAACAAGAAACTATACCAAGAACTGCTTGCCTGCCTGTCTTTGGGAGAGAGATCGAGAGAGACAGGGGCTGAGAGAAGGATGGATAGAGAGGAGCGAGCAGGGCTAGACTGGAGCCAGAGAAGCACACTACCGCAAGCCCAACACAGGCTCCGGGATGGCGCAAGCAGATCATTTGCTGACCCAACCCGCATGGCAGGATTTCTGAGAGAAAGAAAGATGCAAACGAGTCTCGAATAAATCTCAGTGGAGTGCAGATTATCACCCCAGACGTTGAAACTCTCATCCTCCTTAGCTCTGATACGTCAACTAGGACAAACGTGGACATAGAAAGAATAGAAAGAGAGATATTGTTATTACTTGCTGGGTAAAAAGGCAGGAGACAACTGACAAATAGTTTGTGTTCATCAGGTGTGTGTGTACTTACATGTTGGGAGTTTTTCCACTGAAACTCCTTCAGGTCTGCGAGAAAGCGTGTAACACGTGGGTTAATTGGCTATGGCTTCCTCTGAACGACCTTTCCAGTGTTCCGGCTCACTCCTGCTTTCACTGTGCATTTGGTTCCTTCAGGGTTTTTTCAAACCAGGAACCTGCACAACCCAACATAGAACATATTATATCTGTAGAGGCATTGAAAAAATAACAATAAGAAATATCATTGCAATGTAACTTACAAATGCTAAATGTAAGTGTTGGATCAATGAATGTTCAATGCTTACCTCTGTATCAGCTCCAAGGTTGCAGAGGCCGGCTCCTGATATTCTATGTTAAAAACATAGAACGTGCTGAAGAGCACAGAGAGGGCAGCAGCAAAGTTGGACTCACTGTCAAAAACACAGACCTCTCCCCTCGATCGACACCATTCATTTTGAAGAACCCAATAGAGTATTTCCTGAAATGCACAAAAGGGTGTTAGTGTACACTTACTAGATATCTCTAGATAGGTACCACAATAGTATTATTTCTGTTCCACCTTAAATCAAATAAATGTATTACCAAGCATGATCAGCCTGTGTGTGTCTGGCAAAGGAATTCGCGCTTCGATATCAACCCGAGTTGCAGTGACCTAAAATCACAAAACATACATATAATAAATATTCAAATCATGTGTAATAGTAAAGTTTAAACACCATTAATCATATAAACTTTATAGGTATAAAAACATTATTCTTTACATCTGCCGAGAGGAACAGAGATTCGTCCTTCTCTTTGAAGTGGGTCATCAACAAAAGAATGACAGAATGGTCTTTCAGCTTTTAAAAAGTTGACAATTCTTTTACCCTTATTCAGGAGAGATTGAGTCAGGAGACTGTCAATCACGATGCCAGTGAGGGTATTGAAGTGGTCGCAGAGCCATAACTTGGTGAAACGGAAAGGCCACCATTCCTGGAGGTCACTGGCGCATGGAGGAGGACAAGTGTCCTATCCATTGTTACAGATAATATAAATGTTTCATTTTCTTTAAAAAATGACAAAGAAAAAAACTCAGTTAGTCTATGCGCTGCACTCCATACCAGTACAAGAGGACAAACAAACAATTTAAAGAAACATTTGTATATTTTTGTCATTTTATGTATTTTTGTCATTTATGTCCCTTTTATTGCATATGCCTCACTCCCTCATAGCATAAACCATTTATCTTCAGGGCAAACAAATTAACTATTTACAGAACCTTTTTAACCTTGTGTGTGTGTGTGGACACTCTTAGAAAAAGGTTTCCGACAGGGTTCTTTGGCTGTCCCCATAGGAGAACCCTTTTTGTTTCCAGGTAGAACCCTTTTGGGTTCCATGTAGAACCCTATTTGGAAAGGGTTCTACATGGAACCCAGAAGCGTTCTACCTGGAACCAAAAGGGTGATACATGTACCTGGAATCAAAAAGCGATATTCGAAGGGTTCTCCTATGGGGACAGCCAAATAACCATTTTAGGTTCTAGATAGCACCTTTGGTGTCAAATGGTATTTTATGTCCTCCGGCTGAACATATTCAAGGTCTTTAATATTCTCCACTCCAACATTTTCCCTCAGATGCTCTGACAAAGATCTCACCGTCTCGATCTCCAACTCGGGCAATTGGTGTTTAAAACTTCTTATGGCTGCAATCCCGTTAACGGGATCGATATGACAACAGCCAGTGAAAGTGCAGGACGCCAAATTCAAACAACAGAAATCTCATAATTAAAATTCCTCAAACATACATGTGTCTTCTACCATTTTAAAGGTAATCTTGTTGTTAATCCCACAAAAGTGTCCAATTTCAAATAGGCATTACAGCGAAAGCACCACAAACGATTATGTTAGGTCACCACAAAATCACAGAAAAACACAGCCAATTTTCCAGCCAAAGATAGGAGTCACAAAAAACAGAAAGAGATACAATTAATCACTAACCTTTGATGATCTTCATCAGATGACACTCATAGGACTTCATGTTACACAATACATGTATGTTTTGTTCGATAAAGTTCATATTTATATCCAAACATCTCAGTTTACATTGGCGCCATGTTCAGAAATGCCTCCAAAATATCCGGAGAAATTGCAGAGAGCCACGTCAAATAACATAAATACTCATCATAAACTTTGATGAAAGATACATGTGTCACGTTCCTGACCTGTTTTCTGTTGTTTGGTATGTGTTTAATTGGTCAGGGCGTGAGTTTGGGTGGGTAGTCTATGTTATGTGTTTTCTATGTTGGGTTAATGGGTTGCCTGGTATGGCTCTCAATTAGAGGCAGGTGTTTGGCGTTTCCTCTGATTGAGAGTCATATTAAGGTAGGTTGTTCTCACTGTTTGCTTGTGGGTGATTGTTCCTGTGTCTGTGTAATCCACATGGGACTGTTTCGGTTGTTCGTTCGTTTTAGGTAGTCTGTTCCTGTTCTTGCGTCCTTCGTCTAATTGTAAGTTTGTTTGTTTCAGGTCTGTTGCCTTCGTTTATTGTTTTGTAGTTTGTTCTAGTGTTTTGTCAGTGTTTCGTCTGTTTGTAATAAATCGTTATGTATTCAACACCCGCTGCGCCTTGGTCCGTTCATACACCACCAGATGAACGTTACAGAATCACCCACCAAACCCGGATCAAGCAGCGGGCTAACGGACAGCGCACGAAGCAGGATTTCTGGTCTTGGGAGGAAATCATGGAAGGAAAAGGACCATGGGCTAAAGTTGAAGTGAATCGCCGCCCATGGGAACAGCTGGAGGAAGCTCGGAGAGCGGAGGAAACCGGAGGGAGGAACCGGCGTTATGAAGGGACGCGTCTAGCACGGAAGCCCGAAAAGCCCGCAAGTACAACCCAAAAATTTCTTGGGGGGGGAGTCTAAGAGGTAGTGGGTCTAGGGCAGGTAGGAGACCTGCGCCCACTTCCCAGGCTAACCGTGGAGAGCGGGAGTACGGGCAGACACCGGGTTACGCAGTAGAGCGCACGGTGTCTCCTGTACGTGTGCATAGCCCGGTGCGGGTTATTCCACCTCCCCGCACTGGTAGGGCTAGATTGAGCATTGAGCCAAGTGCAATGAAGCCGGCTCTACATATCTGGCCACCAGTACGTCTCCTTGGGCCGGCTTACATGGCACCAGCCTTACGCATGGTGTCCCCGGTTCGCCTACATAGCCCGGTGCGGGTTATTCCACCTCCCCGCACTGGTCAAGCGACGGGGAGCACACAACCAGGTAAGGTTGGGCAGGTTCAGTGCTCAAGGGAGCCAGTACGCCTACACGGTCCGGTATATCCGGCGCCACCTTCCCGCCCCAGCTCAGTACCACCAGTGCCTACACCACGCACCAGGCTTCCAGTGCGTCTCCAGAGCCCTGTTCCTCCTCCACGCACTCTCCCGATGGTGCGTGTCTCAAACTCAGTGCCTCCAGTTTTGGCACCACGCATCAAGCCTCCTGTGCGTCTCCAGAGCCCTGTACGCATCGTTCCTTCTCCCCGCACTCGCCCTGAGGTGCGTGCCCTCAACCCGGTACCTCCAGTTCCGACACCACGCACCAGGCCTACTGTGGGCCTCAGCAGGTCAGAGTCGGCTGTCTGCCCAACGCCGCCTGCACTGCTCGTCTGCCCAGCACCGTCTGAGCCATCTGTCTGCCCAGCGCCGTCTGAGCCATCTGTCTGCCCAGCGCCGTCTGAGCCATCTGTCTGCCCAGCGCCAGCTGTGCCATCTGTCTGCCCAGGGCCGTCTGAGCCATCTGTCTGCCCAGCGCCGTCTGAGCCATCTGTCTGCCCAGCGCCAGCTGTGCCATCTGTCTGCCCAGCGCCGTCTGAGCCATCTGTCTGCCCAGCGCCGTCTGAGCCATCTGTCTGCCCAGCGCCGTCTGAGCCATCTGTCTGCCCAGCGCCGTCTGAGCCATCCGTCTGCCCAGCGCCGTCTGAGCCATCCGTCTGCCCAGCGCCGTCTGAGCCATCCGTCTGCCCAGCGCCGTCTGAGACGTCCGTCTGCCCAGCGCCTTCTGAGCCGTCCGTCTGCCCAGCGCCTTCTGAGCCGTCCGTCTGCCACGAGCCATTAGAGCCGCCCGTCTGTCCCGAGCCATTAGAGCCGTCCGTCAGTCAGGAGCCGCCAGAGCCGTCCGTCAGTCAGGAGCCGCCAGAGCCGCCAGCCAGTCAGGAGCCGCCAGAGCCGCCAGCCAGTCAGGAGCCGCCAGAGCCGCCAGCCAGTCAGGAGCCGCCAGAGCCGCCAGCCAGTCAGGAGCCGCCAGAGCCGCCAGCCAGTCAGGAGCCGCCAGAGCCGCCAGCCAGTCAGGAGCCGCCAGAGCCGCCAGCCAGTCAGGAGCCGCCAGAGCCGCCAGCCAGTCAGGAGCCGCCAGAGCCGCCAGCCAGTCAGGAGCCGCCAGAGCCGCCAGCCAGTCAGGAGCCGCCAGAACCGCCAGCCAGTCAGGAGCCGCCAGAACCGCCAGCCAGTCAGGAGCCGCCAGAACCGCCAGCCAGTCAGGAGCCGCCAGAGCTGCCCTCCAGTCATGAGCTGCCCTCCAGTCATGAGCTGCCCTCCAGTCATGAGCTGCCCTCCAGTCATGAGCTGCCCTCCAGTCATGAGCTGCCCTCCAGTCATGAGCTGCCCTCCAGTCATGAGCTGCCCTCCAGTCATGAGCTGCCCTCCAGTCATGAGCTGCCCTCCAGTCATGAGCTGCCCTCCAGTCATGAGCTGCCCTCCAGTCATGAGCTGCCTTCCAGTCATGAGCTGCCTTCCAGTCATGAGCTGCCTTCCAGTCATGAGCTGCCTTCCAGTCCGGAGCTGCCACTCAGTCCGGAGCTGCCACTCAGTCCGGAGCTGCCACTCAGTCCGGAGCTGCCACTCAGTCCGGTGCTGCCACTCAGTCCGGAGCTGCCACTCAGTCCGGAGCTGCCACTAGTCCGGAGTGGTCCCTCTGTCCTAAGCTACCTCTCTGTCCTGAGCTACCTCTCTGTCCTGAGCTACCTCTCTGTCCTTAGCTACCTCTCTGTCCTTAGCTACCTCTTTGTCCTGAACTACCTCTTTGTCCTGAACTACCTCTTTGTCCTGAACTACCTCTCTGTCCTGAGTTGTCTCCTCTATTGTAGAGGGGCGTTGGTGAAGGTTCCTGGACCATGGTCGGGGGCGAGGGTCGCCACTCAAGGGACGCTAAGGAGGTGGACAAAGACAGTGGTGGAGTGGTGTCCTCGTCCACCGCCGGAGCCGCCACCGCGGACAGATGCCCACCCAGACCCTCCCCTTGAGTTTTAGGGGTGCGCCCGGAGTTTGCACCTTGAGGGGGGGGGTTCTATCACGTTCCTGACCTGTTTTCTGTTGTTTGGTATGTGTTTAATTGGTCAGGGCGTGAGTTTGGGTGGGTAGTCTATGTTATGTGTTTTCTATGTTGGGTTAATGGGTTGCCTGGTATGGCTCTCAATTAGAGGCAGGTGTTTGGCGTTTCCTCTGATTGAGAGTCATATTAAGGTAGGTTGTTCTCACTGTTTGTTTGTGGGTGATTGTTCCTGTGTCTGTGTAATCCACATGGGACTGTTTCGGTTGTTCGTTCGTTTTAGGTAGTCTGTTCCTGTTTTTGCGTCCTTCGTCTAATTGTAAGTTTGTTTGTTTCAGGTCTGTTGCCTTCGTTTATTGTTTTGTAGTTTGTTCTAGTGTTTTGTCAGTGTTTCGTCTGTTTGTAATAAATCGTTATGTATTCAACACCCGCTGCGCCTTGGTCCGTTCATACACCACCAGACGAACGTTACAACATGTTTTACATAGAATTAAAGATAGACTTGTTCTTAACCGCTGTGTCAGATTTCAAAAAGCTTTACGGCAAAAGCACAATATTCAATAATCTGAGAACAGCGTTCAGCCACAAAAGGAAGCCATACAGTTACCCGCCAAATTGTGCAGTCAACAAAACTCATAAAAAGCATTATAACTCTTAACTTACCTTTGCTGATTTTCGTCGGAATGCACTCCCAAGACTCCCACTTCCACAAGAAATGTTAATTTTGTTCGGTAATGTCCAAATAGCTATTTTTGTTAGCGTGTTTTATAAACAAATCCAAAGTCAGGATGCGCGTTCACTAAAAGCAGACAAAATGTCAAAAAGTTCCGTAACAGTCAGTAGAAACATGTCAAACGGTGTATTGAATCAATCTTTAGAATGCTTTTAACATAAATCAATAATGTTCCAACCGGAGAATTACATTGACTTCAGATGTGCGATGGAACAGAGCTCCCTCTCATGTGAACGCGCATGGTCAGAGCATGGTCACCTCATGGCAGACCTGACTAATTCCTGTCTCCTATGGCCCCACTTCACAGTAGAGGCATCAGACATTGTTCTACAGACTGTTGACATCTAGTGGAAGCCGTAGGAAGTGCAAACTCATCCATATCCCACTGTGTATGCAATAGGGGTTGGTTTGAAAATCGACCAACCTTAGATTTCCCACTTCCTGTTTGGATTTTTTCTCAGGTTTTTGCCTGAGAAATGAGTTCTGTTATACTCACAGACATCATTCAAACAGTTTTAGAAACTTAAGAGTGTTGTCTATCCAATACTAATAATAATATGCATATATTAGCAACTGGGTAGTGTAACAAGTAGTGATGCTTTGGTGCAAGGGCATTCTACTCCACAAGCAAAACTGTAGTTCGCCACAAGTCTATGTTTTTTTGCATGAGTAATGAATGATTTAATATTTAGGAAACAGAAATTGCAGGATTTACACCTGTACATTGCAAATAAAGCTACTTCCAGCTACCAGCCAGCCTGCAATATGGAAATTACACTACCCCCAGCCACCAAATTGCATGCACACAGCAAAAGAGCTATCAAGCTATACGTTACCATGCAACTCGTGCCAACCACACAATCACATTTTTTTTAGAGACTACAAGGCTAAATAAAATATCAGTCTGTGCCTGATGTTTCAGATATCATTAATTTAATGTTGCCTAATTAATGGTTGGATAAGGATAACTTCTGAAAGATTTGCAAAAGCACGAGGAAAATTCAACTGACGTGGGAAAATGCCACAACCATCGCCCTGAATAACGCTAGCAAACTAACCACACAATCTGAAACAAATGAAAATAAAATATAACTTGAATATCCTGCAGGAAGAAATATCGGTCTGTGCCTGTTGTTGCTGAATTAATTAATTTAATGGACTAATAAGGATTACAAAAGCAGGTGGATTATTCCACTAACGTTACACATTTGCTAAATCACACGCACCCGACACTGAATAGAGCTAACGTTAACCAGAGATATTTAGAGAAAGGTGTCCAATGAAGTTCGCAATCTCTGAGCATTTAATCTGAGACACCTCTCATTCCAACTACAGAATCACCCAAAAGTAGACATCCCAAAGCTAAATGTAAATCCGTGCCTGCTGACAAACTAAAGGTGCATTCGACATAGCTAAACTCTCGTTCCCTCCCTAGATGAACAGTATTTTTGTTCGGTGAAACCTACGATTACGTTGCCACTAGTACCATAGAGTTAGCACCATGCCACCCATGTCATGCACCCACCGGTTAAGTAGCCTATCCAAAGAAACACACATATGGATTTCTGCACGTTGTTAATACTAAAATGATTTGCTCTTTAGCTACACTATCACTGATTATTTTACCAGCAAGAAAGATCAACCCAACAAACCGACATGCCAACTTGGCTACTGTTAGCTAACACAGTCCAAACAAGCTAACATTAGCTAGCTAGTTAGTAGCTTAGTTATTAACACAACCTGCAGTAGGTATATAGAATAATATAGTATATGAATTACTACATACCTATCAGCTGCTCAAAAATATATATGCGACTTTCAAACGAAAATAAAATAACTAACTGTCACGTTCTGACCTTAGTTCCTTTTTTATGTCTTTATTTTAGTTTGGTCAGGGCGTGAGTTGAGGGGGCATTCTATGTTATTTTTCTAAGTTTTGTTCTAGTCGTTATATTTCTATGTGTTTGGCCTAGTATGGTTCTCGGATATAAACATTGAGTTGTTATTTTACCTGAAATGCACAAGGACCTCTACTCCGACAATTAATCCACACATAAAATGGCCAACCGAATCATTTCTAGTCATCTCTCCTCCTTCCAGGCTTTTTAATCGTTTAACTTATTTGGTGATCGCATCTAAACTTTCATTGTATTACCACGACTACCGGCAAAACAGTTCGTCTTTTATTCACGCACGTGGGTATAACCAATGAGGAGATGGCACGTGGGTACCTGCTTCTATAAATCAATGAGGAGATGGCACGTGGGTACCTGCTTCTATAAATCAATGAGGAGAAGGGAGAGGCAGGACTTGCAGCGCGATCTGCGTCAGAAATAGGAATGAGTTCCATTTTAGCCCTTGGCGTCGCAGACGCTCGTTGGCGCGCGAGAGCAGTGTGGGTGCAATAATTGAATAACAAGGATTTCTACATTTATTTTGTGACGCTCGCGCACGCGACGTGTCCGGTCTGGTCAGCATGTTAGAGGTCATACGATAAGTTTTGTAGTGATTCTTATGTTGATGATGTAAAAATACTTGCTGTTCTGTGGTGCAATGAGGAGCCACCAGACGCTGCACTTGACACATTTATGAATTTGCTTATTCCAGTTACGAATAAACATGCACCCATTAAGAAAATGACTGTAAGAAATGTTAAATTCCCTTCGATTGGCGAGAAATTGAAAAATGGTATCGTTGAGACGGATGTGGTGTCACACCCTGACTGTAGAGATCCTTTTTCTGTCTCTATTTTGGTTGGTCAGGGCGTGATTTTGGGTGGGCATTCTATGTCTGGTGTTCTATGTTGTCTATTTCTTTGTGTTTGGCTGTGTGTGGTTCTCAATCAGAGGCAGCTGTCTATCGTTGTCTCTGATTGAGAACCATATTTAGGTAGCCTGTTTTCCCACTTTGAGTTGTGGGTGATTGTTTCCTGTTTAGTGTTTGTTTCACCTTTCAGGACTGTTCGTTTGTCATTTTTGTTGTTTTGTCAAGTGTTTCGTATTTTATTTTAAAATATGAACACTTACGACGCTGCACCTTGGTCCTCTTCTCCTTCTCCCGACGAAAATCGTTACATGTGGCAAAAGGAATGGCAAATAAGTCAGGCAGCACAACCGATTGGCAAACGTACTGCAAATTGAGAAATCATGTGACTAAACTGAATAAAAATATGAAGAATCTATACCATGAAACAAAGATATATGATATAAACATTGATAGTAATAACCTTCATTGAAATTTTCGGCAAAAAAGGCGAACTCAGCTCCATCAGTCATTGAATCAGATGGCTCATTCATTACAAAATCTACTGATATTGCCAACTACTTTAATGATTTCTTCACTTGCAAGAATAGCAAACTTATGCATGACATGCCAGCAAAAAAATGCCAACACTACACATCCAAGCATAACTGACCAAATTGTGAAAGACAAGCATTGTAATTTTGAATTCCGTAAAGTGAGTGTGGAAAAGGTAAAAAATGTATTGTTGTCTATCAACAATGACAAGCCACCGGGGTCTGACAACTTGGATGGAAAATTACTGAGGATAATAGCGGACGATATTGCCACTCCTATTTGCCATATCATCAATCTAAGCCTACTAGAAAGTGTGTGCCCTCAGGCCTGGAGGGAAGTAGAAGTTATTCCGCTACCCAAGAATAGTAAAACCCTCTTCACTGGCTCATATATTCAATGTGTCTATGTATAAGGATGACTCAACACTATCCATGTCAGCTACTACAGCGACTGAAATGACTGCAACACTTAACACAAAGCTGCAGTTCGTTTCAGAATGGGTGGCAAGGAATACGTTTGTCCTAAATATTTCAAAAACTAAAAGCATTGTATTTGGGACAAATCATTCACTAAACCATAAACGTCAACTAAATCTTGTAATGAATAGTGTGGAAATTGGGTGTTGTGTTGCTACCATGCTGTATTGTCATATGTTGCTGCCTTGCTATAGTGTTGTCTTAGGTCTCTCTTCATGTAGTGTTGTGTTGTCTCTCTTGTTGTGATGTGTGTTTGTTTATTTAGTATTTATTTTTCATTTTAACCCCAGGCACCCATCCCCACAGGAGGCCTTTTGCCTTTTGGTAGGCTGGCATTGTAAATAAGAATTTGTCCTTAACTGACTTGCCTATTTAATTAAAAGTTAAATAAAAAATAAATAAAAAAATTACATAAAATAAACAAATGTTCAGAAATGACTTTGGCAAAGAGACAAAATAAGGCTTTACAATAATGGTGAACACTTGGAGACATTTTGGGATTAAGTGGGTTAAAATCTTCCTAGAAGTCACAGAGGGTGACAGAGGGACGTGTCAAAATGCTGCATTTTGGCAGGATAGCAAATGTTTTTTCATATAGAAAATCGAAGATTGAATTGAATTCTCCATGTGGTATTATTGAAGAAAATATCAAATAGGGACTAATTTTGTGGAACGACCCTAGAGGTCATGATTATGATGATGATGACGATGACGTCAATCATCATCATCATAATTATCATCATCATTAATATATTATTGTTTTATTTTGCATGATGTGTCTGTTAAACTAAACATAATGACACAGAGTACAGCAATGAAAATATCCTGCCCCTGGCCCTTACCAGTGGAGGTTTTACTGACGGGAGCCTCAGTCACAGTCACCACTGTTGTAGACTCAACACACAGGGTATTACCAGTGGCATTCACCCACTCTGATAGCTTTGTCCCGTTGGATAAGGTGCAGTTAACATATATCAGCCCTGTAGGCAATCCAAACAACAGTAATAACATGCGTATCTGAATTACATGTAAATACTGGCAAATGGATAGTGCTGTTTCGAAACAGGTCAATTCTTATTGATAAGAATTGATCATTGATCATTATAATCATCATTATCATTAATCATTGATATTGTTGATCATTATGTTTTTTAAACAAAGTAAATTAAACATTAAATTACCTGTACAGTGTGAGATTCTCCTGCTGATAGAATCACTGCTGATGTAGTTTCTGATGGTACAGGTGAGATTTCCTGACAGGCCTTTCTTCAGAGTGATGGTGTTTGTCTCGTTATCAGAAGAGGCCTTAGTGTCTCTCAGCGTCTGTCCATCCAGAGTCCAGCTGTACTGGGGACCATCCCCCTCAGAGGAGCAGGACACCCTCATCTCTCCATGAGACAGACACTCAGAGGACAGCTGAGGACTGGACACTAGAGCTGTGGGGGAAGAAGGATACGTAACTGTAGTAAGAGGGCAAAACACACTCGAACACAACACCAGCCATTCTTCTTGAAAGCCACAGAAACTACTGTAGTCAACAGGAGCAGCAGATTCATGACACATAATGACTGCATTTCAAATAACCAACAGATAATTTACATTTACATTTAAGTAATTTAGCAGACGCTCTTATCCAGAGCGACTTACAAACTAGGCAAGTCAGTTAAGAACAAATTCTTATTTTCAATGACAGCCTAGGAACAGTGGGTTAACTGCCTGTTCAGGGGCAGAATGACAGATCTGTACCTTGTCAGCTCGGGGATTTGAACTTGCAACCTTTCAGTTACTAGTCCAACGCTCTAACCACTAGGCTACCCTGCCTCCCCATTTAATGTTGATGGATGTGGTTATGACTATGTACCAACTACAGTAACATATGAAAATAAAAATTACTCCATGGTTACACATAAAATGCATTTCTAACAACAATAGCAATAACAATAGCGATAACGAATAAACCAGCAAAAGATATACATTTTTTCACTAACCTTCTCAAACTTCTTCAGATGACAGTCCTGTAACATCATATTACACAATACATATAGAGTTTGTTCGAAAATGTGCATATTTAGCGGCACAAATCGTGGTTATACAATGAGAATAGTAGCCAAGCTGCCAACAAAATGTTGGGAGAAATCTTGGGAGAGGCACCTAATCTAATCAGTAACTAATCATAAACTTGACTAAAAAATACCGGTTTGGACAGCAAATGAAAGATACATTAGTTCTTAATGCAACCGCTGTGTTAGATTTTTAAAATTAACGTTACTACGACATACAGCGTGCGTTAAAGCGAGACCGCACCGAAATGAATGACGGAACTGTAGGTCAACATTTTTCAACAGAACAACGAATTAACATCATAAATAGTTCTTACTTTTTGATGAGCTCCCATCAGAATATTGGGCAAGTTGTCCTTTGTCCAAAAGAATCGTTGCTCGGTTGTAGATTGTCGCCTTCAACTTTGGAATTAGTAGTAAACACTAGCCATGTGGCCCAGACGTGCCCAACCCACTACAACGCAGCACAAAGATTTATCCGAAAATCGCAATATACTGATATAAACTGATATAACTCGGTTTAAAATAACAACATTATGATGTCTTTAACACCTATATCGAACAAAATCAGAGCCGGATATATCTAAAGACTATAACGGGAGCTTTCCAGGGCGCCATCCTGAGGTCTGTCTTGCGTCAGGGCGAATGTCGAAAAGGGGGGACCCCACGTTCCCAGACCCTTTATATGGCTTCAAATCTGCCTAGCAACTCCATTACAATTCTCACTATTTGCTGACATCTAGGGAAAGGCGTATGCGGTGCATCTCAACCAATAGAACACAAGCAAATTAATAAACTGACCCCAGAACAGTCTGCCTGATTTCAGATTTCTCACTTCCTCACAGGGAAATTGCTCCAACTTGGGTTCTGTTTTACTCACAGATATAATTCAAACGGTTTTAGAAACTAGAGATTGTTTTCTATCCAATAGTAATAATAATATGCATATTGTACGAGCAAGAATTGAGTACGAGGCAGTTTAATTTGGGAATGAAATTCTTACAAAGTGAAAACAGCTCCCCCTATTGAGAAAATCTGACCCCCTCTTGACGCTAGGGGTCAGATTTTTTTAATTAAATAACGTTCCAAAGGTAAATGGACTATTTCTCAGGTCCAGATTGTAGAATATGCAGATAATTTACAGATTAGGATGGAAAACACTCCAAAGTTTCCAAAACTGTCAAAATATTGTCTGTGAGTATAACAAAACTGATTCTGCAGGCGAAAACCTGAGAAAATCTAACCCGGAAGTGATTATTATTTTTGTATCTGTGTTTCCTGGGCCGTCTTTCTTCCATTTAAAGGGGCATCAACCAGATTCCTTTTCCAATGGCTTCCTCAGGCTGTGACCAGGCTTTAGACATAGTTTCAGGCTTTTATTTTGAAAAATTAGCAAGATTTTTCAAAAGTAGTCATGTGTCCTCTGATTAGTTCCTACGCGCGAGAGGGTAGCTCTCCATTTTCCTTTTTCTCTTATTGAATAGGTTACGGTCCAGTTGAAATATTATCGATTATGTTTGTTTAAAACAACCTGAGGATTGATTATAAAAAACATTTGACATGTTTCTACGACCATTACGGATACTTTTTGGAATTTTCGGAACGAGACTTTGGTTTTCTGAACATAACGCGCAACCCAAAAGGCGTTTTTTTGTTATAAAAGTAATATTTATCGAACAAAAATAACATTTGTTGTGTAACTGGGAGTCTCTTGAGTGCAAACATCCGAAGATTATCAAAGGTAAGCGATTCATTTTATTGCTTTTCTGACTTTCGTGACCAAGCTAACCAAGCTAATATAAGGCTAACTGTTATAGCATTGATTGATACACTCACAAAAGCTTAGATTGCTTTCGTTGCAAAGCATATTTTCAAAATCTGACACGATAGGTGGATTAACAACAAGCTAAGCTGTGTTTTGGTATATTTCACTTGTGATTGCATGACTATAAATATTTTTAGTAATATTTTTGAATCTGATACGTTTGGGAATTTTCTTCTGCCTTTCAGGACCGGAAACAAGGCTGTAGTTTTCTGAACATAACGCGCAACCCAAATGGCGTTTTTTTGTTATGAAAGTAATATTTAATCGAACAAAAAGAACATTAATTGTGTAACTGGGAGTCTCGTGAGTGCAAACATCCGAAGATTTTCAAAGGTAAGCGATTAATTTTATTGCTTTTCTGACTTTCGTGACCATGCTAATTTGGGGCTAGCTGTTCTAGCATTGATTGATACACTCACAAAAGCTTGGATTTCTTTCTCTGTAAAGCATATCTTCAAAATCTGACACGATAGGTGGATTAACAACAAGCTAAGCTGTGTTTTGGTATATTTTACTTGTGATTGCATGATTAGAAATAATTTTAGTAATATTTTGCGCCCTGCAATTCAGCGGTTGTTTAGGAAAATTATCCCGTAAAAGGGATCCGTAGCGCAGAGAAGTTAATGAAGGAAACTCCAATTCCATTTTGAGATTAACTAAATCAGAGGACCACCCATGAGCCCAGTTAGGGTCGGGCATCCTGGGACAGGCCCTTTTCTGCCCTTCCAAATAAAACCCCCACTCGGGTTTTCTATCACCAGACCATGTTTCTCTCAATCACGAGAGGACAAAGGTTGCAGACCAGCTTACCTCTATAACGAGAGGGTCAAGGTTTGAGACCAGACTGCTGAATCTTTTAACCATCCCACGTGGTTAAACTCTTAGACTATCGATACCGACAGAATAAGAACAAGTCTTTGATATTAATTACTAGTCTGCAGCTAGGAATTCAGTATCATTGAATGCGAAGAACGACAACCGCCGAAACACCTATCCATAACAACATGAATGAATGTCACTCTGAACAATCCACTCTAACCACGACAGAGAGAGAGAAAGAGAGAGGGGACGGAAACTCTCCAACAGAAACTAACTTTTCAGCAGAGATCCCGACGACACACTGAGCGTAAATATATATATTGATTGCAATTGTTCCCGAATGAGTGAGAGTTCATGTGCAAAGGATTAGCATTTCAATCGTTATAATTATCAACTCTGTAGTGACTGCTCATCTGACCCCCACCCCCATATTGTCTAACAAGCCGTCAAGCCGGTTTAGCCCACTAGGGCACATTCCCCTATCATTTCTTGTAACCATATTTACTTTGCTTGTTTGTTTATGCATTTCTATGAATTACTTAGTTGGTAAATAAATTATTTAAGACAATTGATGTGTGGATGACTCATAGTGAAGACTGGGTTCGTGCAGATAACCAAGTTAAGACGTTTGGAATGAGACTAACGTGAGGTAAAGTAAATAATTCATTAATTAAGAAGACTAATTGATCAGATATGAAAATATCTGAAAAGTTATTTTGGGAAAATTATAACTTTGTAATCTGAATATTTTCCTTGGTGCCCCGACTTCCTAGTTAATTACAGTTACATGATTAATCAGTTTAATCGCGTAATAATAATTACAGAGTTATTTGATAAATAAGTCTCCAGTTAATGATAGTAAAGACACGACCACGGGTACAAAACAATACCCGGGGTAAAAACAGCCTGGCACATCATACAAAAAAAGTAAAGAACAATTTCACACAAAGACATGGGGGGGAACAGAGGAAAAAATACATGCAGTGTGATTAGGGAATGTAAACCAGGAGTGCAGGGAACAAGACAAAACAAATAGAACAATGAGAAAATGGAGCAGTGATGGCCGAACGCCGGTTGAACGAGGAGAGGAGCCGACTTTGGTAGAAGTCGTGACAGTAATCCCCCCCTTGACTCGCGGCTCCAGCGGCGCGCCGACACAGACCACGGGGACGACCCAGAGGGCGAGGAGCGGGGAGATCCGGCCGGCGACAGTGGAACTCCCGCAGCAGTTCAGAGTCCAACACATCCGCCACCGGCACCCAGCACCTCTCCTCCGGACCGTACCCCTCCCACTCCACGAGGTACTGAAGACACCCCGCCTGACACCTTGAATCCAGGATGGAATGAACGGAGTACGCCGGGGCCCCCTCGATATCCAGAGGGGGCGGAGGAACCTCCGGTACCTCAGATTCCTGGAGCGGGCCAACCACCACCAGCCAGGACTTTGAATGGCCCCACAAACGGCGGGCCCAGCTTCCGGCAGGGCAGGCGGAGCGGCGGGTTACGGGTCGAGTGCCAGACCCGGTCCTCACTGTGGTGATGGTCTGCGCTCACTTTCTGGCGCAGCACGGCGCGCTGAAGGTGGACATGGGCTGGTCCCATCTCTCCTCCGTGCGCCGGAACCAGTCGTCCACCGCAGGAGCCTCGGTCTGACTCTGATGCCAAGGAGCCAGAACCGGCTGATACCCCAATACACACTGGAAGGGGGTGAGGTTAGTGGAAGAGTGGTGGAGCGAGTTCTTGGCCATCTCTGCCAAGGGCACGAACGCTGCCCACTCCCCCGGCTGGTCCAGACACTAGGACCTCAGAAACCTATCCACATCCTGGTTTACTCTCTCCACCTGCCTGTTACTCTCGGGGTGAAAACCTGAGGTAAGGCTGACCAAGACCCCCAGACGTTCCATGAATGTCTTCCAGACCCATGACGTGAACTGTGGACCCCGATCTGACACTATATCCTCAGGCACCCCGTAGTGCCGGAAGACGTGTGTAAACAAGGCCTCCGCAGTCTGTAGGGCCGTAGGGAGACCGGGCAAAGGGAGGAGATGACAGGACCTAGAAAAACAATCCACAACAACCAGGATCGCGTTGTTACCCTGTGAGGGAGGAAGATCAGTCAGGAAATCTACCAACAGGTGCGACCATGGCCGTTGTGGGTAAGGGTTGTAACTTACCTCTGGGTAGGTGCCTTGGAACGTTGCACTGGGCGCACACCGAGCAAGAGGAAACATAAACCCTCACGTCCTTAGCCAAGGTGGGCCACCAGTACTTCCCAGTCAGACAACGCACCATCCGACCGATCCCCGGATGACCAGAGGAGGGTGACGTGTGGGCGCAATAAATCAACTGGTCATGGACAGCAGACGGAACGTACAGACGCCCGACGGGACACTGGAGGGGAGCGGGCTCTGTACGCAACACCTGCTCAATGTCCGCGTCCAGCTCCCACACAACCGGCGCTACCAGGCAGGAGGCCGGGAGTATGGGAGTCTGATCCATGGGCCGCTCCTCTGTGTCATACAGCCGAGACAGTGCGTCTGCCTTCATATTCTGGGAACCTGGTCTGTAGGACAGGGTAAACACAAAACGGGTAAAGAACACGGCCCACCTTGCCTGCCGAGGATTCAGTCTCCTCGCTGCCCGGATGTACTCCAGGTTGCGGTGGTCAGTCCAGATGAGAGAAGGGTGTTAGCCCCCTCAAGCCAATGCCTCCACACCTTCAAAGCTTTCGCCACAGCCAACAACTCCCGGTCCCCCACATCATAGTTCCACTCCGCCGGGCTGAGCTTCTTCGAGAATAAATCACATGAGTGGCGCTTCGGTGGCGTGGCCGAGCGCTGAGAAAGCACAGCTCCTATCCCAGCCTTAGACGCGTCCACCTCCACTATCAACGCCAAAGAGGGATCCAGATGGCTCCCAGCACGGGAGCCGAGGTAAACAGAGCTCTTAGGTGCCCAAAAGCCCTGTCTGCCTCAACCGACCACTGCAGACGTACAAGACCCCCTTCAGCAGTGAGGTAATGGGAGCAGCCATCTGGCCAAAACCCCGGATAAATCTCCAGGAAGTAATTGGCAAACCCTAAAAACCGCTGCACCTCCTTTACCGTGGTGGGAGTCGGCCAATTACGCACGTCTGCAATGCGGTCACTCTCCATCTCCACCCCTGATGTGGAAATGCGAAACCCTAGGAAGGAGACGGCCTGCTGAAAGAACAGGCATTTCTCAGCCTTGACGTACAGGTCATGCTCCAAAAGTCGTCCAACTACCCTGCGCACCAAGGACACATGCATGGCGCGTGTAGCGGATTATATCAGAATGTCTTTGATATACACCACTACACCATGCCCGTGCAGGTCCCTGAAAATCTCGTCTAGAAAGGATTGGAAGACTGATGGAGCATTCATCAACCCGTACGGCATGACGAGGTACTCATAATGCCCTGAGGTGGTACTAAACGTCGTCTTCCACTCACCTCCCTCACGGATACTCACCAGGTTTTACGTACTCCTGACATCCAGTTTGGTGAAGAAGCGCACCCCGTACATTGACTCAATCGCCGTGGGGGTTGAGAGGTAACGGGTAACTGTACCTCACCGTGATTTGATTGAGACCTCAATAGTCAATGCACGGGCGCAGACCTCCCTCCTTCTTCACAAAAAAGAAACTCGAGGAGACGGGTGAAGTGGGGGACCGAATATACCCCTGACGCAGGGATTCAGAGACATATGTCTCCATAGCCGCCGTCTTCGCTTGAGACAGGGGATACACGTGACTCCTGGGAACTGCAGCATCCACCAGGAGATTTATCGCACAATCCTCCCGTCGATGGTGTGGTAATTGAGTCGCCTTCTTCTTACAGAAGGCGAGAGCCAAATCGGCATCTTCTGGGGGGATGCGCACGGTGGAGACCTGGTCTGGACTTTCCACCGTGGTAGCACCAACTGAAACCCTTACACACCTCCCCGAGCACTCTTGCAAACACCCCGTGAGAGCCCTCTGTTGCCATGAAATGGTAAGGTTATAATGAGCTAACCAAGGAAGGCCTAGTACCACGGGAAACACAGGAGAGTCAATAAGGAAGAGACTAATTCTCTCCTCGTGACCCCCCTGCGTCACCATGACCAGGGAGATGGTGGCTTCCCTGATTAACCCGGACCCTAATGGTCGACTATCCATTGTGTGTCCCGGGAAAGGTCTAACCACAGGAATAATGGGGATCCCTAAACTAAAGTTGACGCTCTGTCGATAAAATTCCCAGCAGCTCCTGAATCGACGAGCACCTTATGTTGGGAATACGGGGGAAACTCAGGAAAACACACAGGTACAATCAGGTGGACAACAGAGGACTCTGGATGAGAGTGGTGCAGACTCACCTGGGGTGACGCCCGAGTGCCCTGCCTGCTGCCTCGACTCCCAGAGGGACCAACCCGGCACCGACCAGCAGTGTGTCCTCTGCTGCCACGGATGGTGCATGTGAAGGCCCCTCCTCCAGCCTCCCTAAGCCCCTCCCAGCTCCATGGGCACCGGAGCGTGGGTGCTGGAAGATGGAACCAACAGAGCCCTCTCTGGACGTCCACGAGTGACCAGCAGGTTATCCAACCGGATGGACAGATCCACCAGTTGGTCAAAAGTGATGGTGGCATCCCTGCAGGCCAACTCCCGTCGGAAGTCCTCGTGCAGGCTGCATCGGTAGTGGTCGATAAGGGCCTTGTCGTTCCATCCTGCTCCGGCGGCCAAGGTCCGGAATTTCAGGGCGAACTCCTGGGCACTCCTCGTCCCCTGCCTCAAGTGGAAAAGCCGTTGAACTCCTTGAAGTGGTCCAACGCCGCGTTTCCTTCTCCCTACACAACGTTTGCCGACTCCAGAGCTCTCCCCGAGGGCGGACACCCTCTCCCTTCCAGAGGGAGCTGGGTGAACGGTGGCCAGGTATAGGTCCAGCTGTAATAGGAACCCCTGGCACCGTGCTGCCGTCCCATCATACTCCCTGGGAAGGGAGAGACGCATCCCACTGGGACTGGATCCAGGAGGGACGGGTAGAGGTAACCCCGGTTGCGCTGGTCGAGGCGCGGTCCATGGTCTGGACAACGCGATCCATCATGGCACCGAGATGATGCAGCATTGCCGCGTGTTCCGGATGCGCTCCTCGACTCCTCTGACCGGGGTACCTGCTTCTGCTGACTCCATGGGTAATGTGAAATTTTGTCAGAATGTGTGCGCAACTGGTCAGGTGCAGGAGAGCAGAGATGAGTGAACAGGCACACTTTAATTGGCAGAAGCAAAACATTTGGATGCAACAGCATCACAATACTCCAGCCAAAGGCAAAAGCGAATAGCGCCCTAGTCACACAAAATAATGTACAACCATAAAAATACCACGGGTACAAAACAATACCCGTAAAAAACAGCCTGGCGCATCACACAAAAAACGTAACGAACAATTTCACACAAAGACATGGGGGGGAACCAAGGAATAAATACATGCAGTGTGATTAGGGAATGTAAACTAGGTGTGCAGGGAGCAAGACAAAACAAATGGAACAATGAGAAAATGGAGCGGCGGTGGCTAGAAAGCCGGTGACATCAACCACCGAACGCCGGCAGAACGAGGAGAGGAGCCGACTTCGGCGGAAGTCGTGATACCTAGCCCATAGGACTAAATCCTTTTACTAATATTTTTCACAACTAAAGTGGCCAAATAATATCTTAAAATTAAGCACAGTAATCCGCTTTACAAGGGGTGTACAGCCAAACTTGCATATATAAGCAGTGCATGAATTTCAAGTTTGGGGAAGATAATTTTCACCATAAAAATGCACCTTTACAATAAAAGCATTACATGCATAATTGCATTTGCATTACATGCATAATTGCATTTGCGGTCACTTTTGATAATGGTGTTTTCTGCTAATGGAACATTCGTGCTTATAGCCTTGAAGTGCCACCATGTTTACATTTGTGCGCTTATAATTTGAAGAATTAGCCTAATAGTAATCAACATTTTAAGCTAAACGTTCTGATCTGTTGCGGCAGCCACTTTGCATAAAACAGTTTGGGGGATGCTAGTGGTTGTATTCATTTGAGATCTATCGCATCCCACAACTGTCCCAGACTATGTTTGGAATATTTATTTCTCACACAGAATAGGTTGACTTTTGTACTATGGGGGATAGTAGATTGATATAGGCTAGTGCTTTTGCTGTTCAATAGGCCTACTTATCTTGCTGACTGAACAAAAGTAATTTTGGACAGTTCTTCCAATATCTTCTATATGCACCTCGGAAGTGGATAAGGACACTCGCAGTTGGTGTCTGTCTTCCCTTGTTGCCTGTGAGAAAGACCTGATCATGTGACGGAGAGCCATGTGAGTGAGAGACACTTCGAATTGGCAGCACACTCAGGGAGAAGGGCACCACGCAGCACTCTGGGCCACAAAAGGCATGGATTTTTTAGGGTACATTATGGCCACCAAGGGGATGCTGCTATGAAATTCGAGGCATTATCAAGTGCTTGTCAAATTGGAAATGAGAGACTATTGGAGTGTGTACAGCCTGTGCATAAAACAAAGCAGAACTCATGCCTTTCAAGCGTGTAACGGCAGCCTTCCTCCTCTTCCTCTGGAGGTGTAGCAGGGATCGGACCAAGACGCAGCGTATTACGTGTTCAACATGATTTAATCAACAAGACGAAAACTGTGAACACTTACAACGATACAAAATAACAAATGTGGCAAACCGATACAGCCCTATCTGGTGCAGAGAAAACACAGAGACAGGAAACAACCACCCACAAACCCCAACACAAAACAAGCCACCTGTATATGATTCCCAATCAGAGACAACACAAAACACCTGCCTCTGATTGAGAACCATATTAGGCCAAACATAGAAACAGGCAAACTAGACACACAACATAGAATGCCCACCCAGCTCATGTCCTGACCAACACTAAAACAAGCAAAACACACAAGAACTATGGTCAGAACGTGACAAAGCGACTTTTTTCAAATTATCATTAGTCTCATCATGCAGCCTTAAAATGTATTAAAAATCTAAAACATATAGCCCAATGTTTGTAGATCAACTAAAGTTACATTAATAACTCTAAATTAAGCTTATAGTAGTACCTATTCCTCTGTTAACCACACAACACAGAATAGCCACATGTGCGCGCTCACTCAAATCGTTCAGAGAAAATATTTATATTTTATTCAGCTTTGCTCAATTGTATTTTTCATACTATAAAATAATATAAAATAATGCCACGGAATTCTAAGCAAATCTTGTCTGCTAAATGAACTAGTGAGCCCACAGCCATTTGCCATAGCAACATCAGGACCTAACATAAGAACTCTTAGTATGTTATTATTTTCTTCTGAAATAGATGACATCTTCTTCATATCATGCTTCTTTAGACCTGTCTAAAATACATAATGGATTTATTGTGAAGGTGTAGGCTATATTGCATGGATTTAATACTATGTGTGGAAGCCAGGAGGTGCAAAATGTGTTTATGTTTAGTAACGGTGTCACGTTCCTGACCTATTTCTGTTCGTTTGTTGTATGTGTTAGTTGGTCAGGACGTGAGTTTGGGTGGGCATTCTATGTTTTCTGTTTCTATGTTGGTTTAGGGTTGCCTGGTATGGCTCTTAATTAGAGGCAGGTGGTTGGCGTTCCTCTAATTGAGAGTCATATTTAGGTAGGTTGTTTCACTGTGTTCGTTGTGGGTGGTTGTCTCCTGTGTCTGTGTTTGTCGCACCATACGGGACTGTTCGGTTTGTTTTTGTACATCTTCATTTTGTGTAGTCTATTTTCCCTGTTCGTGCGTTCTTCGTGTTTTATGTAAGTTCCATGTCCAGGTCTGTCTATTCCGTTTTGTTATTTTGTTAATCATTCAAGTGTATTTCGTTTTTTCCGTCTTGTTAATTAAAATTATGTATTCACAACCCGCTGCGCCTTGGTCGAATCACTACTCCTCCTCCTCGGATGAAGAGGAAGAGGATTACCGTTACAAACGGTCAATTACTGTGAGACCGATAGTTATTTGCTTGACAATCACCGGCTGATGAAATGTCATGATGAAACGCCCTGACCTGTGATAACTCTGTTTTCATAAAATGTTGGTTAGGTCAGGGTGTGACTAGGGTGGATTACGCTAGTTTTTGTATTGTCTATGGGTTTTTGTGTTGTCTAGGGTTTTGTAGGTCTAGGTATTTGTATGTTTATGGTGGCCTGATAAGGTTCCCAATCAGAGGCAGCTGTTTATCGTTGTCTCTGATTGGGGATCATATTTAGGTAGCCATTTCCCCTTTGGTGTTTGTGGGTTCTTATTCTATGTTTAGTTGCTTGTCTGCACTATTTCATATAGCTTCAAATTTAATTTGTTTTGTTAGTTTGTTCAGTGTTCGTTCTTTATTAAAGAAGAATGTACGCATACCACGCTGCACCTTGGTCCGATTCATATGACGAACGTGACACATGACTTCCACAGCCCTAGTCTCTCCAGAGATGTTTGATCAGGTTTAAGTCGGGCTCTGGCTGCATCACTCAAGGACATTCAGAGACTTGTCCCGAAGCCACTCCTGCGTTGTCTTGACTGTGTGCTTAGGGTCGCTGTCCTTTTGGAAGGTGAACCTTCACCCCAGTCTGAAGTCCTGAGTGCTCTGGAGCATCTTTTCATCAAGGATCTCTCTTCTCCATTCATCTTCCCCTCGATCCTGACTAGACTCCCAGTCCCTGCTGCTGAAAAACATCCCCCACAGCATGAATCTGCCACCACCATTCTTCACCGTTGGGATGGTATTGGCCAGGTGATGAGCGGTGCCTGGTTTCCTCTGAACGCGAGGCTTGGCATTCAGGTCAAATAGTTCAATCTTGGTTTCATCAGACCATTGTTTCTCATGGTCTGAAAGTCCTTCAGGTGTCTTTTGGCAAACTCCAAGCGGGCTGTCATGTGCCTTTTACTGAGGAGTGGTTTCTGTCTGGACACTCTACCATAAGTGCTGCCGAGATGGTTGTCCTTCTGGAACGTTCTCCCATCTCCACAGAGGATCTCTGGAGCTCTTGGTCACCTCCCTGATTGCTCAGTTTGGCTGGGCGGCCAGCTCTAGGAAGAGTCTTGGTGGTTCCAAAATGTATTCATTTAAGAATGACGGAGGCCAATGTGTTCTTGGGGACCTTCAATGCTGTAAAAAGGTTTTGGTACCCTTCCCCAGATCTGTGCCTTGACACAATCCTGTCTCGGAACTCTACGGACAATTCCATCGACCTCATGGCTTTGTTTTTGCTTTGACGTGCACTGTCAACTGTGGGACCTTATATAGACAGTTGTGAGCCTTTCCAAATCATGTTCAATCAAAAGAATTTACCACAGGTCGACTCCAATTAAGTTGTAGACACATCTCAAGGATGATCAATGGAAACCGGATGCACCTGAGCTCAATTTCGACTCATATCAAAGCGTCTGAATACTATTCCTGTTTTTTCTTTTTAATAATTGTCACGATTGTCTTCTTTAAAGAGAGTGGACCAAGGCGCAGCGTGTGCAAAATACATCTTCTCTTTATTTTGAAGATGAACATGAAACGAAACACTTATACAAACTATACAAAACAACAAACAACCGTGAATTTACAAACGAAAGTGCACACACAAGCTACTTACGTTCAACATAGACAATTCCCCACAAACAGCTAAAGCCTATGGTTGCCTTAAATATGGCTCCCAATCAGAGACAACAATAACCAGCTGTCTCTAATTGAGACCCAATTTAGGCAACCATAGACTTTCCTAGATACCTACACTCAACCATAGACACAGCTAGACTTCTATACTAAACATAAACCCAACTACTCGAATAAACCCCCTGAACTTTACAACCACCCTAGACACTACAAAAAACACATACATTCCCCATGTCACACCCTGACCTAACTAAAATAATTAAGAAAACAAAGAATATTAAGGCCAGGGCGTGACATAACCCCCCCTTAAGGTGCGAACTCCAGGCGCACCAGCACACAGTCTAGGGGAGGGTCTGGGTGGGCGTCCGTCCACGGCGGCGGCTCCGGCACTGGTCGTGGTCCCCACCCCACCATAGTCACTACCCGCTTTCGTATCCTCCTCCAAATGACCACCCTCCAAATTAACCCCACCGGACTAAGGGGCAGCACCGGACTAAGGGGCAGCACCAGACTAAGGGGCAGCACCAGACTAAGGGGCAGCACCAGACTAAGGGGCAGCACCAGACTAAGGGGCAGCACCAGGATACGGGGCAGCACCAGGATAAGGGGTAGCTCCGGACTGAGGGACGGCAGCTCCGGACTGAGGGACGGCAGCTCCGGACTGAGGGACAACACCGGGCTGGCTGGCGGATCCTGGCTGACTGGCGGATCCTGGCTGGCTGGCGGATCCTGGCTGGCTGGCTGGTCATGGCTGGATGACGGCTCTGGCTGGTCATGGCTGGATGATGGCTCTGGCTGGTCATGGCTGGATGACGGCTCTGGCTGGTCATGGCTCGCTGACGGCTCTGGCTGGTCATGGCTCGCTGACGGCTCTGGCTGGTCATGGCTCGCTGACGGCTCTGGCTGGTCATGGCTCGCTGACGGCTCTGGCTGGTCATGGCTCGCTGACGGCTCTGGCTGGTCATGGCTCGCTGACGGCTCTGGCTGGTCATGGCTCGCTGACGGCTCTGGCTGATCCGGTCTGGTGGAAGGCTCTGGCTGATCCGATCTGGTGGAAGGCTCTGGCTGATCCGGTCTGGCGGAAGGCTCTGGCTGATCCGGTCTGGCGGAAGGCTCTGGCTGATCCGGTCTGGCGGAAGGCTCTGGCTGATCCGGTCTGGCGGAAGGCTCTGGCTGATCCGGTCTGGCGGAAGGCTCTGGCTGATCCGGTCTGGCGGAAGGCTCTGGCTGATCCGGTCTGGCGGAAGGCTCTGGCTGATCCGGTCTGGCGGAAGGCTCTGGCTGATCCGGTCTGGCGGACGGCTCTAGCGGCTCCGGTCTGGCGGACGGCTCTGTAAGCTCATGGCAGACGGGCGGCTTTGCAGGCTCATAGCAGACGGGCGGCTTTGAAGGCTCATGGCAGACGGGCAGTTCATGCGGCGCTTGGCAGACGGTGAGTTCAGACGGCGTTGGGCAGACGGGCAGTTCAGGCGCCGTTGGGCAGACGGGCAGTTCAGGCGCCGTTGGGCAGACGGACAGTTCAGGCGCCGTTGGGCAGACGGACAGTTCAGGCGCCGCTGGACAGACGGGCAGTTCAGGCGCCGCTTGGCAGACGGGCAGTTCAGGCGCCGCTTGGCAGACGGGCAGTTCTGGCGCCGCTTGGCAGACGGGCAGTTCTGGCGCCGCTTGGCAGACGGGCAGTTCAGGCGCCGTTGGGCAGACGGCAGACTCTGGCCGGCTGAGACGCACTGTAGGCCTGGTGCGTGGTGCCGGAACTGGAGGTACCGGGCTAAGGACACTCACCTTCAGGCTAGTGCGGGGAACAACAACAGGGCACACTGGACTCTCAAGGCGTACTATAGGCCTGATGTGTGGTACCGGCACTGGTGGTACCGGGCTGAGGGCACGCACAACAGGGCGAGTACGGGGAGAAGGAACAGTGCATACAGGGCTCTGGAGACGCACATGAGGCTTGGTGCGTGGTATCGGAACTGGTGGTACCGGACTGGAGACACACACCTCAAGGCTAGTGCGGGGAGCAGGCACAGGGCACACTGAGTTCTCAAAGCGCACTATAGGACTGGTGCGTGGTACCGGAACTAGAGGCACTGGGCTGGAGACACGCACCACAGGGAGAGTGCGTGAAGGAGGAACAGGGCTCTGGAGACGCACTGGAAGCCTGGTGCGTGGTGTCAGCAATGGTGGTACTGGGCTGGGAACACACACCACAGGGCTAGTGCGAGGAGCAGTAACAGGACGTACAGGACTCTGGAGACGCACAGGAGGCTTTGTGCGTGCTGTAGGCACTGTCTTAACCAGACGGCTAGCACGCTCCTCAGGACGAGTATGGAGAGCTGTTCCCGGTGACATTAAGTCACCAACACATTCATTCGGACGGATGCCGTGCCTCATGCACCAAACCAATACATCCCTCATAACTCTCTCC
The DNA here is from genome assembly GCF_029448725.1 of Salvelinus fontinalis. Lineage (NCBI taxonomy): Eukaryota > Metazoa > Chordata > Actinopteri > Salmoniformes > Salmonidae > Salvelinus > Salvelinus fontinalis. The sequence continues at coordinate 29,150,813 of NC_074693.1, read as the reverse complement.
TCCAATTTCTCCATTAACTCCTTTACTGTCTCTGCGTCACTCTCCTCCAAATCCGCCCTCACCGGCTCCTTACGGTGAACAGGAGGAGTTGGCTCACGTCTCCCGACTGACCCAACTAAACTACCCGAGAGCCCCCCCAAGAAATTTTTGGGTTTGACTTACGGGCTTCCAGCCTTGTTTCCGTGCTGCCTCCTCATATCGCCGCCTCTCTTCTTTCGCTGCCTCCAGCTCAGCTGTAGGGCGGCGATATTCTCCTGGTTGAGCCCAGGGTCTCTTTCCGTCCAATATTTCCTCCCATGTCCATGAGTCCTGGTGACTTTGCCGCTGTTGTTGGTTCCGCTCACGCTGCTTGATTCATGGTTGGTGGGGAATTCTGTCACGATTGTCTTCTTTAAAGAGAGTGGACCAAGGCGCAGCGTGTGCAAAATACATCTTCTCTTTATTTTGAAGATGAACATGAAACGAAACACTTATACAAACTATACAAAACAACAAACAACCATGAAGCTACAAACGAAAGTGCACACACAAGCTACTTACGTTCAACATAGACAATTCCCCACAAACAACTAAAGCCTATGGTTGCCTTAAATATGGCTCCCAATCAGAGACAACAATAACCAGCTGTCTCTAATTGAGACCCAATTTAGGCAACCATAGACTTTCCTAGATACCTACACTCAACCATAGACACAGCTAGACTTCTATACTAAACATAAACCCAACTACTCGAATAAACCCCCTAAACTTTACAACCACCCTAGACACTACAAAAAACACATACATTCCCCATGTCACACCCTGACCTAACTAAAATAATTAAGAAAACAAAGAATATTAAGGCCAGGGCGTGACAATAATTTAGCAAACATTTCTAAAAACATGTTTTCACTTTGTAATTATGGGGCATTGTGTGTAGATTGTTGAGGAAAAACATGTACAGTGGGGCAAAAACGTATTTAGTCAGCCACCAATTGTGCATGTTCTCCCACTTAACTTCTTATGGCTGCAAGGGGCAGCACTGAGTAACCTGGAAAGAGGTGGCCATTTCAAACGGCCTCCTACTAAATTCTTGCTCGTACAATATGAATATTATCATTTCTATTGGATAGAAAACACACTCTAGTTTCTTAAACCGTTTGAATTATTTCTCTAAGTGAACCAGAATTCTTTCTGCAGCCCATTTCCTATCCGGAAGTGAGATTTCCAAATGCGAGGTCTTTTTTCAAGAGCTTGTCTATAAAAGGGCATGTCACTTGGGACCATAGAAACACGTCATACGCCTTCCCCTGGGTGTCATGCGGAAGTGAGAGCAGAAAGGACTTGAATATCTTGTTCAGGGATTGAATACAGCCTCTTGGAGTGAGAGGTCCGCCATAATTTTTTTTCTCGAAGGCGCGAAGTTGGACCTTGTATTGCCTCCTGGAAAACCGTCGTTATAGGTGAATATAATCTCCGGCTTCGATTTTACTTGATACATGTCACAATATCATCCTAAAGTATGTTTTTTCAATATAGAGTCCAATCCAAGATGGCGTAGCAGTCAGATGTCCTTTGTCCTCGTCTTGTCCCGTGTATATATATTTTATATATTTTTCTTCGCATATCTTTTTATATATATTTTTTTTTCTTCTTAAAAACTCAACTTCAAAACACTCTCCTGCAACCCACCTCACCAAATGTGGTGCGGATCTGTTTTTTTTTTCCTCAAAAGTATTATTCACCTCGTATCCGAAATCTACAACAGAAGCTAGCCAGAAGTTAGCCAGCTCACAAGCTAACGTTAGAAGTTCAGCTAACCACAGTTAGCGCTCATCAGCTATCCTTTAGCTCGGAAAACTATTGCCAGTTTTGGACAACGCGACTCAGACCAGAGCATACCAGACCTTTTTTCTCTCCATATCCCCGGATTTTTACCGCAAGCTCTGGACATTTACACCTGGATCTTGCAGCTAACTAGCTGCTATCCGAGTGAGTATCGGCTAACATCAATTCCGGAGCAAATACCAATTATCCCGGAGCTAGCCAGCTGAAGAGTTCCATCAGCCACTCCTGGGCTACAATCACCTATCCGGACCGTTTTACTGCCGATGCGGAGCCCCACCGGGCCTTCACGACTGGGATACCGACGTTATCTGCCCGAGGGAGTATTTCAACTGGCCCCTCCATCGCGACGTAACCTGAACGTCCATATGCTAACTGCGGCCCGCTAATCGTTAGCTGTCTTGAGCATATCGGCTGCTATCTAAACAGGTCTATCGAACAATCTTCTTAGGCCACTATAACTATTTTGACAATTGGATTGGTCCCCTCTACCACACGGAACCCCACTAATCTACCGACGGAATTGCACGCCGTGGCTAAAAACAGACCTCCATCTTCTGCTAGCTTGCTACCCATGACTAGCTGTCTGAATCACGAAGCTAGCACCAGTTAGCAAACACAATTCTACAACTCACAACCTCTCTTTCGCCACCGCCATCCGGCTTAGATTCTCTGTCGACACGACCACGTCTGGTCTGCAGACAAATACCCCATCCGCTGTGCCCTCAACCGGCCTCCGTCTGAGCAGACCACCCCCCCGGGCTACTAACTTTAAACGCCGCGGGCTAGCTTAGTGGAGGCCTCACTGCTCCATCTACGGCTGCCCCCTGGACACTATGATCACTCGGCTACATAGCTGATGCCTGCTTGACTGTCCATTAATTCACGGTACTCCATTCCGTTTATTTGTGTTTTATCTGTCTGCTCTGTGCTTTAACTCAGGATCTGTTTGTAGTTAATCCGACCCTGTCTGCCTGGTCGTCGCCATTTTTACCTGCTGTTGCTGTTAGCTGACTAGCTGCTGTTATCTCACCTGTTGTTTTAGCTAGCTCTCCCAATCAAGACCTGCAATCACTTTATGCCTTATTGTATGTCTCTCTCAAATATCAATATGCCTTGCATACTGTTGTTCAGGCTAGTTATCATTGTTTTGGTTTGCAATGGACCCCGTAGTTCCACTCTCCGTACCTCTGATACCGCCTTTGTCCCACCCCCCACACATGCGGTGACCTCACCCATTGAGACCAGCATGTCCAGAGATACAACCTCTCTTATCATCACCCAGTGCCTGGGCTTGCCTCCGCTGTACCCGTGCCCCACCATACCCTGGTCTGCACATTATGCCCAGAATCTATTCTACCACGCCCATAAATCTGCTCCTTTTATTCCTTGTCCCCAACGCTCTAGGCGACCAGTTTTGATAGCCTTTAGCCGCACCCTCATCCTACTACTCCTCTGTTCCTCGGGTGATGTGGAGGTTAACCCATGCCCTGCATGTCCCCAGTCACCCTCATTTGTTGACTTCTGTGATCGAAAAAGCCTTGGCCTCATGCATGTCAACATCAGAAGCCTCCTCCCTAAGTTTGCCTTACTCACCGCTTTAGCATACTGCCAACCCTGATGTTCTTGCCGTTTCCGAATCCTGGCTAAGGAAGGCCACCAAAAATTCTGAGATTTCCATACCCAACTATAACACTTTCCGTCAAGATTGAACTGCCAAAGGGGGAGAGTTGCAATCTACTGCAGAGATAGCCTGCAAAGTTCTGTTATATTTTCCAGGTCTATGCCCAAACAGTTCGAACTTCTAATTTTAAAAATTAATCTCTCCAGAAATAAGTCTCTCACTGTTGCCGCCTGCTACCGACCCCCCTCAGCTCCCAGCTGTGCCCTGGACACCATCTGTGAATTGATCGCTCCCCATCTAGCTTCAGAGTTTGTTCTGTTAGGTGACCTAAACTGGGATATGCTTAACACCCCGGCAGTCCTACAATCTAAGCTTGATGCCCTCAATCTCACTCAAATCATCAAGGAACCCACCAGGTACAACCCTAAATCCGTAAACATGGGCACCCTAATAGACATTATCCTGACCAACTTGCCCTCCAAATACACCTCTGCTGTCTTCAATCAAGATCTCAGCGATCACTGCCTCATTGCCTGTATCCGCTACGGGTCCGCGGCCAAACGACCACCCCTCATCACTGTCAAACGCTCCCTAAAACACTTCTGCGAGCAGGCCTTTCTAATCGACCTGGCCCGGGTACCCTGGAAGGATATTGACCTCATCCCGTCAGTTGAGGATGCCTGGTCATTCTTTAAAAGTTACTTCCTCACCATATTAGACAAGCATGCTCCGTTCAAAAAATGCAGAACCAAGAACAGATATAGCCCTTGGTTCACTCCAGACCTGACTGCCCTCGACCAGCACAAAAACATCCTGTGGCGAACTGCAATAGCATCGAAGAGCCCCCGCGATATGCAACTGTTCAGGGACGTCAGGAACCAATACACGCAGTCAGTCAGGAAAGCAAAGGCCAGCTTTTTCAAGCAGAAATTTGCATCCTGTAGCTCTAACTCCAAAAAGTTCTGGGATACTGTAAAGTCCATGGAAAACAAGAGCACCTCCTCCCAGCTGCCCACTTCACTGAGGCTAGGTAACACGGTCACCACTGATAAGTCCGTGATAATCGAAAACTTCAACAAACATTTCTCAATGGCTGGCCATGCCTTCCTCCTGGAGACTCCAACCATGGCCAACAGCCCCGCCCACCCCGCTGCTACTCGCCCAAGCCTCCCCAGCTTCTCCTTTACCCATATCCAGATAGCAGATGTTCTGAAAGCGCTGGAAAACCTGGACCCATACAAATCAGCTGGGCTTGACAATCTGGACCCCCTATTTCTGAAACTGTCCGCCGCCATTGTCGCACCCCCTATTACCAGCCTGTTCAACCTCTCCTTCGTATCATCTGAGATCCCCAAGGATTGGAAAGCTGCCGCGGTCATCCCCCTCTTCAAAGGGGGAGACACCCTGGACCCAAACTGTTACAGACCTATATCCATCCTGCCCTGCCTATCTAAGGTCTTCGAAAGCCAAGTCAACAAACAGATCACTGACCATCTCGAATCCCACCGTACCTTCTCCGCTGTGCAATCCGGTTTCCGAGCCGGTCACGGGTGCACCTCAGCCACGCTCAAGGTACTAAACGATGTCATAACCGCCATCGATAAAAGACATTACTGTGCAGCCGTCTTCATCGACCTGGCCAAGGCTTTCGACTCTGTCAATCACCATATTCTTATCGGCAGACTCAGTAGCCTCGGTTTTTCTTATGACTGCCTTGCCTGGTTCACCAACTACTTTGCAGACAGAGTTCAGTGTGTCAAATCGGAGGGCATGTTGTCCGGTCCTCTGGCAGTCTCTATGGGGGTACCACAGGGTTCAATTCTCGGGCCGACTCTTTTCTCTTTATACATCAATGATGTTGCTCTTGCTGCGGGAGATTCCCTGATCCACCTCTATGCCGACGACACCATTCTGTATACTTCCGGCCCTTCCTTGGACACTGTGCTATCTAACCTCCAAACGAGCTTCAATGCCATACAACACTCCTTCCGTGGCCTCCAACTGCTCTTAAACGCTAGTAAAACCAAATGCATGCTTTTCAACCGTTCGCTGCCTGCACCCGCACGCCCGACTAGCATCACCACCCTGGACGGTTCCGACCTAGAATATGTGGACATCTATAAGTACCTAGGTGTCTGGCTAGACTGCAAACTCTCCTTCCAGACTCATATCAAACATCTCCAATCCAAAATCTAATCTAGAGTCGGCTTTCTATTCCGCAACAAAGCCTCCTTCACTCACGCCGCCAAACTTACCCTAGTAAAACTGACTATCCTACCGATCCTCGACTTCGGCGATGTCATCTACAAAATAGCTTCCAATACTCTACTCAGCAAACTGGATGCAGTTTATCACAGTGCCATCCGTTTTGTTACTAAAGCACCTTATACGACCCACCACTGCGACCTGTATGCCCTAGTCGGCTGGCCCTCGCTACATGTTCGTCGTCAGACCCACTGGCTCCAGGTCATCTACAAGGCTATGCTAGGTAAAGTGCCGCCTTATCTCAGTTCACTGGTCACGATGGCTACACCCACCCGTAGCACGCGCTCCAGCAGGTGTATCTCACTGATCATCCCTAAAGCCAAAACTTCATTTGGACGCCTTTCCTTCCAGTTCTCTGCTGCCTGCGACTGGAACGAATTGCAAAAATCTCTGAAGTTGGAGACTTTTATCTCCCTCAACAGCTTTAAAAATCTGCTATCCGAGCAGCTAACCGATCTCTGCAGCTGTACATAGTCCATCTGTAAACTACCCACCCAATTTACCTACCTCACCCCCCATACTGCTTTTATTTATTTACTTTTCTGCTCTTTTGCACACCAGTATCTCTTCTTGCACATGATCATCTGATGATTTATCACTCCAGTGTTAATCTGCTAAATTGTAATTACTCGATTTATTGCCTACCTCATGCCTTTTGCACACATTGTATATAGATTCTCTTTTTTTTTCTACCATGTTATTGACTTGTTTATTGTTTACTCCATGTGTAACTCTGTGTTGTTGTCTGTTCACACTGCTATGCTTTATCTTGGCCAGGTCGCAGTTGCAAATGAGAACTTGTTCTCAACTAGCCTACCTGGTTAAATAAAGGTGAAATAAAAATAAAATAAAAAATATATATATTATTGAAATTTATTCGGGACTTTAGACGTGATGCGTTGGAAGAATTTTTTCAAGAAGGAGAGGTTAGCGCCGCACGGCCAGTGTGCTTGCTAATTCAAGAGGGAAATAGTTCGTTCTGGATCCAAACAAAGACCGTTCTGGACAATGGACCCCTTTACAACATTCTGATGGAAGATCAACAAAGATAAGGACCCAATATGGGATGCTATTTAATATATCTGTCGAGCTGTGCTATCGCTACCGATTACTTGGAATCAATGCTGTTGTGTGTTAGCCATTGCAGTAAGCTAATATAACGATATATTGTGTTTTCGCTGTAAAACACTTAAAAAATCAGAAATATTGGCTCTATTCACAAGATCTTTGTCTTTCATTTTGCTATACACCATATATTTTTCTGAAATGTTTTATGATGAGTAATTAGGTAGTTGACGTTGGTGTCTGTATTTACTCTGGCTACTCCCGTGCTATTTCTGACTGTAGCTATGATGGTAGCATCAATGCAAAACTGATTTATAGCTCAAATATGCAAATTTTTCGAACAAAATATAGATTTATTGTGTAACATGTTATAGGACTGTCATCTGAGGAAGTTGTTTCTAGGTTTGTTTGGTTGGATCTTGGTTAGTTAGGTTGGCTTTGTGCATGCTACCTGTGCTGTGAAAAATGTCTGTCCTCTTTTGTATTTGGTGGTGAACTAACAGATATATACGTGGTGTTTTTGCTGTAAAACATTTTAAAAATCGGACATGTTGGCTGGATTAACAAGATGTTTATCTTTCAAATGCTGTATTGGACTTGTTAATGTGTGAAAGTTAAATATTTTCAAAAATAGATTTTGAATTTCGCGCCCTGCAATAGATGTTGTCATAAGTGTACCGATGTCGGGACAGCCCGCCAAAAAGATGAGAGAGGCCTGTAATTTTCATCATAGGTACACTTCAACTATGACAGACAAAATGAGAAAAAAAAATCTAGAATATCACATATTCCAATTTTTAATGAATTTATTTGCAAATTACAGTGGAAAATAAGTATTTGGTCAATAACAAAAGTTTATCTCATACTTTGTTATATACCCTTTGTTGGCAATGACAGAGGTCAAACGTTTTCTGTAAGTCTTCACAAGGTTTTCACACACTGTTGCTGGTATTTTGGCCCATTCCTCCATGCAGATCTCCTCTAGAGCAGTGATGTTTTGGGGCTGTTGCTGGGCAACACAGACTTTCAACTCCCTCCAAAGATTTTCTATGGGGTTGAGATCTGAAGACTGGCTAGGCCACTCCAGGACCTTGAAATGCTTCTTACGAAGCCACTCCTTCGTTGCCCGGGCGGTGTGTTTGGGATCATTGTCATGCTGAAAGACCCAGCCACGTTTCATCTTCAATGCCCTTGCTGATGGAAGGAGGCTTTCACTGAAAATCCCACGATACATGGCCCCATTCATTCTTTCCTTTACACGGATCAGTCGTCCTGGTCCCTTTGCAGAAAAATAGCCCCAAACATGATGTTTCTACTCCCATGCTTCACAGTAGGTATGGTGTTCTTTGGATGCAACTCAGCATTCTTTGTCCTCCAAACACGACGAGTTGAGTTTTTACCAAAAAGTTCTATTTTGGTTTCATCTGACCATATGACATTCTCCCAATCTTCTTCTGGATCATCCAAATGCTCTCTAGCAAACTTCAGACGGGCCTGGACATGTACTGGCTTAAGCAGAGGGACACGTCTGGCACTGCAGGATTTGAGTCCCTGGCGGCGTAGTGTGTTACTGATGGTAGGCTTTGTTACTTTGGTCCCAGCTCTCTGCAGGTCATTCACTAGGTCCCCCCGTGTGGTTCTGGGATTTTTGCTCACCGTTCTTGTAATAATTTTGACCCCACGGGGTGAGACCTTGCGTGGAGCCCCATATCGAGGGAGATTATCAGTGGTCTTGTATGTCTTCCATTTCCTAATAATTGCTCCCACAGTTGATTTCTTCAAACCGAACTGCTTACCTATTGCAGATTCAGTCTTCCCAGCCTGGTGCAGGTCTACAATTTTGTTTCTGGTGTCCTTTGACAGCTCTTTGGTCTTGGCCATAGTGGAGTTTGGAGTGTGACTGTTTGAGGTTGTGGACAGGTGTCTTTTATACTGATAACAAGTTCAAACAGGTGTCATTAATACAGGTATATCATAATGTAATCGTGAAATTTGGAGTGGAGGACAGAGGAGCCTCTTAAAGAAGAAGTTACAGGTCTGTGAGAGCCAGAAATCTTGCTTGTTTGTAGGTGACCAAATACTTATTTTCCACCATAATTTGCAAATAAATTCATAAAAAATCCTCAATGTGATTTTCTAGATTTGTATTTCTCATTTTGTCTGTCATAGTTGAAGTGTACCTATGATGGAAATTACAGGCCTCTCTCATCTTTTTAACCTGTTTTGGCTGCAGCCCGACACCGGTACACTTATGACAACATCCAGCTCAAGTGCAGGGCGTGAAATTCAAAATATATTTTTTTTAAATATTTAACTTTCACACATTAACAAGTCCAATACAGCATATGAAAGGTACACATCTTGTGAATCAAGCCAACATATCCGATTTTTTAAATGTTTTACAGGGAAGACACAATATGTAAATCTATTAGCTAACCACGTTAGCAAAAGACACCACTCTCATACTCCACCATTTTCTTACTGCATCAGTAGCTATCACAAATTCGACCAAATAAAGATATAAATAGCCACTAACCAAGAAACAACCTCATCAGATGACAGTCTGGTAAGATATTTATTGTATAGCATAGGTTTTGTTAGAAAAATGTGCATATTTCAGGTATAAATCATAGTTTACAATTGCAGCCCCCATCACAACTGTCACTAAAATGACTAGAATAACTACAGAGACCATCGTGTATTAGCTAATTACTCATCATAAAACATTTCTTAAAAATACACAGCATACAGCCGATGAAAGACACAGATCATGTGAATATAGCCAATATGTCAGATTTTCTAAGTGTTTTACAGCGAAAACACAATATAGCGTTATCTTAGCTTACTACAATAGTCAGTCACACAGCAGCATTGATTCAAGGCAAAAATAGCAATAACGTTATAAACCACCAAACGCTATTAATTTTTTCACTAACCTTCTCAGAATTCTTCAGATGACAGTCCTGTAACATCATATTACACAATCCATATAGGTTTTGTTCGAAAATGTGCATATTTAGCAGCCCAAACCGTGGTTATACAATGTGATCAGTAGCAACAGGGCATGCATTCTGGCCCGCGCCATCTTGGAAAGGCACCTACTCTTATCGAAAGCTATTCATAAACTTGACTAAAAAAATACAGGTTGGACAGCAATTGAAAGACAAATTAGTTCTTAATGCAATCGCTGAGTTAGATTTTTAAAATTAACGTTATTAGACATACAGTGTGCGTTACAGCCAGACTAGTGCCGCAATAATGGCGGACAAATACGTTCACATTTTTCCACATAAATACGGAATAACATCATAAACAGCTCTTACTTTTGGACGAGCTTCCATCAGAATCTTGGCGAAGTGGTCCTTTGTCCAAAAGAATTGTTGCTTGGTTGTAAAAAGTCGTGTTCAAATTCGGAAGTAGCAGCTAACAAGTAGCTATACCAAACAGCATGCCCAAAACGTTATACTCAATACTAAGGAAATTCCGAAAATAGCAATATACTCGCATAAACTGATATATCTCGGTTTAAAATAACTTCGTTATGATGTTTCTAACACCTATAACGAATTAAATTACAGACGGATATATCTAAGGTCAATAACTGAGCGTTCCAAAATGCCATCCTGAGGTCTTGCTTTGCGTAATGGCGAGCGTTGAAAAGATAGGTCCTCTCGCTCCTTGGCCTTTTATAACCTCTGGGAACTACGCAGAAAGTCCATTCCACTTCTCATTGGTTACTGACATCCAGGGGAAGGCGGGTGCAGTTAATGTCGACCCATAGGATACACACAGATCTTTAAACTGATCCGAGAGCAGAGCCTAGTTTTCAGACCTTCGCAGTTCCTGTCATGGATTTTGCTGCAGAGAGAGTTCTGTTTCACCCACAGACATAATTTCAACGGTTTTAGAAACTAGAGAGTGTTTTCTATCCAATAGTAAGAATAATATGCATATTGTACGAGCAAGAATTGAGTACGAGGCCGTTTACATTGGGTACACATTTGTGCTATGTCGAAATGGCACCCCCCTAGTGGCAAGAAGTTATTAAGGAATGATCGATGGCGCTAAATACAGGGAAATTCTTGAGGGAAACCTGTTTCAGTCTTCCAGAGAATTGAGACTGGGACGGAGGTTCACCTTCCAGCAGGACAATGACCCTAAGCATACTGCTAAAGCAACACTTGAGTGGTTTAACGGGAAACATTTACATTTCTTGGAATGGCCTAGTCAAAGCCCAGACCTCATTCCAATTGAGAATCTGTGGTATGACTTAAAGATTGCTGTACACCAGCAGAACCCATCCAACTTGAAGGAGCTGGAAGAGTTTTGCCTTGAAGAATAGGCAACAATCCCAGTGGCTAGATGTGCCAAGATAATAGAGACATACCCCAAGACACTTGCAGCTGAAATTACTGCAAAAGGTGGCTCTACAAAGTATTGACTTTGGGGGGGTGAATAGTTATGCTCGTTTTCAGTTAATTTTGTCTTGTTTCTTGTTTGTTTCACAATAAATAATATTTTGCATCTTCAAAGTGGAAGGCATGTTGTGTAAATCAAATGATACAACCCCCCCCAAAATCAATTTTTATTTTTTTATTTTTTTATTTCACCTTTATTTAACCAGGTAGGCTAGTTGAGAACAAGTTCTCATTTACAACTGCGACCTGGCCAAGATAAAGCATAGCAGTGTGAACAGACAACAACACAGAGTTACACATGGAGTAAACAATAAACAAGTCAATAACATGGTAGAAAAAAAGAGAATCTATATACAATGTGTGCAAAAGGCATGAGGAGGTAGGCAATAAATCGAATAATTACAATTTAGCAGATTAACACTGGAGTGATAAATCATCAGATGATATAATATGATATATGATATGCAAGTACAGATACTGGTGTGCAAAAGAGCAGAAAAGTAAATAAATAAAAGCAGTATGGGGGATGAGGTAGGTAAATTGGGTGGGCTATATACCGATGGACTATGTACAGCTGCAGCGATCGGTTAGCTGCTCGGATAGCAGATGTTTAAAGTTGTTGAGGGAGATAAAAGTCTCCAACTTCAGAGATTTTTGCAATTCGTTCCAGTCGCAGGCAGCAGAGAACTGGAAGGAAAGGCGTCCAAATGAGGTTTTGGCTTTAGGGATGATCAGTGAGATACACCTGCTGGAGCGCGTGCTACGGGTGGGTGTAGCCATCGTGACTAGTGAACTGAGATAAGGCGGCACTTTACCGAGCATAGCCTTGTAGATGACCTGGAGCCAGTGGGTCTGACGACGAACATGTAGCGAGGGCCAGCCGACTAGGGCATATAGGTCGCAGTGGTGGGTCGTATAAGGTGCTTTAGTAACAAAACGGATGGCACTGTGATAAACTGCATCCAGTTTGCTGAGTAGAGTATTGGAAGCTATTTTGTAGATGACATCGCCGAAGTCAAGGATCGGTAGGATAGTCAGTTTTACTAGGGTAAGTTTGGCGGCGTGAGTGAAGGAGGCTTTGTTGCGAAATAGAAAGCCGACTCTAGATTTGATTTTGGATTGGAGATGTTTGATATGAGTCTGGAAGGAGAGTTTGCAGTCTAGCCAGACACCTAGGTACTTATAGATGTCCACATATTCTAGGTCGGAACCGTCCAGGGTGGTGATGCTAGTCGGGCGTGCGGGTGCAGGCAGCGAACGGTTGAAAAGCATGCATTTGGTTTTACTAGCGTTTAACCTGTTGAGGATGGGGGCGCTGTTGAGACTATTTATGCTAATTGGGTAATTTTTGAAACGGCTTCCCACAAAATCCTTGATCGTACAATATGCATATTATTATTATTATTGGATAGAAAACAGTCTATAGTTTCTATAGGAGTTGAAATTTTGTCTCTAAGTGGAACAGAGCCCATTCTACAGCAATTTCCCTGACATGGATTCAGATTTTAGAAATGTTGGCCACTGTTCTGAAGTCAGTTAAAAGGACACTGTTATTGCTATGACTGTACGGACACTTCTTACGTCTTCCCCTGGATGCCTTTACGTGATGACGATTCCAATGGGGTCGATTGCGCGTTCACAGGCCCTATAAATCAAAAAACCCTGTAGCTAGCAAGTCTTTTCTTGGTGCGTCACGCGCGTGGAGGACACCGACCCTCTCCTGTTCCAAGCGTTAGTTTAGCCTGTTATATTTCTCCGGTCATCTTTTCACTCGTTATAGGAGTTAAAAACATCATAAGGTAGTTAATTTAAAGCGTTTTATAGCAATTTATATCCGTTTAGTGCGATTTTGGGACATTTATTTCTTTAACGCTGTGAATAGCTGGGCACGCTTTCAGTTCATCCCGAACGCAGTTGGCATTTCCACATGGCAAGAGGACAGCTTTCCACCAAAAGACGATTACTCCCAAGAAAGGATCCTTTGCCCAAGATACTGATGGAAGAACAGCTCAAGGTAGGACATTTTTATTATGATAAATCGTGTTTCTGTCGAAACATTTTAGTGGCTTAGGACGCCATGTTTTTTGACGTAGCTTCGCTTGGCGCAAACTGTATTGAAAAGTAAGGATAAATTAAAAAATGTAATTCCGCAATTGTATTAAGAATTAAATTGTCTATCAATCCCTGTCCACCCTATATTTTTTAGTCACGTTTATGAGTATTTATGTATAAGAGTAGATCACTGTCTAAGTGGCGCAAGGACATTTTCTGACCAGCTTGTCTACATTTCACATTGTCTAACCATGATTTTGGTGGCTAAATATAAACATTTGCGATCAAACTCTATATGGATTGTGTAATATGATGTTACAGGAGTGTCATCGGAAGAATTCTGAGAAGGTTAGTGAAAAAATTAATATCTTTTGGCGATGTTGACTTTTATCGCTCACTTTGGCTAGAATCAATGCTGGGCTGCTATGTGCTATGTGCTATGCTAATATAACGATTTATTGTGTTTTCGCTGTAAGACACTTAGAAAATCTGAAATATTGTCTGTATTCACAGGATCTGTGTCTTTCGATTCGTGTATGCTGTGTATTTTTACGAAATGTTTGATGATTAGTAAGTAGGTAAACACGTTGCTCTAAGTAGTTTTTCTATTCCATTTGTGACGGTGGGTGCAATTGTAACCTATGCCATCTACCTGAAATATGCACTTTTTTCTAACAAAACCTATCCCATACCATAAATATGTTATCAGACTGTCATCTAATGAGTTTTTTTGTTGGTTAGGGGCTATAAATATCTTAGTTTAGCCGAATTGGTGATGGCTACTGGTGTTGGTGGACAAATAAAAGATGGTGGATTATGCTAATGTGTTTTTAGGTAATAGATGTACATCTTTACATATTGTGTCTTCCCTGTAAAACATTTTAAAAATCGGACATGTTGACTGGATTCACAAGATCTGTGTCTTTCATTAGCTGTATTGGACTTTAATGTGTGAAAGTTAAATATTTTAAAAAAATATTTTTTTTGAATTTCGCGGCACTGGTTTTTCAGTGGGGGGGGGGGGGGGGGGGGGGGGGGTGCCGCTAGCGCCACGCTGATCCTAGACAGGTTAAGAGCAGTCTGAGGCCACGGAAGGAGTGTTGTATGGCATTGAAGCTCGTTTGGAGGTTAGATAGCACAGTGTCCAAGGAAGGGCCAGAAGTATACAGAATGGTGTCGTCTGCGTAGGGGTGGATCAGGGAATCGCCCGCAACAAGAGCAACATCATTGATATATACAGAGAAAAGAGTCGGCCCGAGAATTGAACCCTGTGGTACCCCCATAGAGACTGCCAGAGGACCGGACAACGTGCCCTCCGATTTGACACACTGAACTCTGTCTGCAAAGTAGTTGGTGAACCAGGCAAGGCAGTCATAAGAAAAACCGAGGCTACTGAGTCTGCCGATAAGAATATGGTGATTGACAGAGTCGAAAGCCTTGGCCAGGTCGATGAAGACGGCTGCACAGTACTGTCTTTTATCGATGGCGGTTATGATATCGTTTAGTACCTTGAGCGTGGCTGAGGTGCACCCGTGACCGGCTCGGAAACCGGATTGCACAGCGGAGAAGGTACGGTGGGATTCGAGATGGTCAGTGATCTGTTTGTTGACTTGGCTTTCGAAGAGGGCAGGATGGATATAGGTCTGTAACAGTTTGGGTCCAGGGTGTCTCCCCCTTTGAAGAGGGGGATGACCGCGGCAGCTTTCTAATCCTTGGGGATCTCAGATGATACGAAGGAGAGGTTGAACAGGCTGGTAATAGGGGGTGCGACAATGGCGGCGGACAGTTTCAGAAATAGGGGGTCCAGATTGTCAAGCCCAGCTGATTTGTATGGGTCCAGGTTTTCCAGCTCTTTCAGAACATCTGCTATCTGGATTTGGGTAAAGGAGAAGCTGGGGAGGCTTGGGCGAGTAGCAGCGGGGGGGGCGGGGCTGTTGGCCAAGGTTGGATTCGCCAGGAGGAAGGCATGGCCAGCCGTTGAGAAATGCTTGTTGAAGTTTTCGATTATCACAGATTTATCGGTGGTGACCGTGTTACCTAGCCTCAGTGCAGTGGGCAGCTGGGAGGAAGTGCTCTTGTTCTCCATGGACTTTACAGTATCCCGGAACATTTTGGAGTTAGAGCTACAGGATGCAAATTTCTGCTTGAAAAGCTGGCCTTTGCTTTCCTGACTGACTGCGTGTATTGGTTCCTGACTTCCCTGAACAGTTGCATATCGCGGGGGCACTTCGATGCTATTGCAGTTCGCCACAGGATGTTTTTGTGCTGGTCGAGGGCAGTCAGGTCTGGAGTGAACCAAGGGCTATATCTGTTCTTAGTTCTGCATTTTTTGAACGGAGCATGCTTGTCTAATATGGTGAGGAAGTAACTTTTAAAGAATGACCAGGCATCCTCAACTGACGGGATGAGGTCAATATCCTTCCAGGGTACCCGGGCCAGGTCGATTAGAAAGGCCTGCTCGCAGAAGTGTTTTAGGGAGCGTTTGACAGTGATGAGGCGTGGTCGTTTGACCGCGGACCCGTAGCGGATACAGGCAATGAGGCAGTGATCGCTGAGATCTTGATTGAAGACAGCAGAGGTGTATTTGGAGGGCAAGTTGGTCAGGATAATGTCTATTAGGGTGCCCATGTTTACTGATTATGGGTTGTACCTGGTGGGTTCCTTGATGATTTGTGTGAGATTGAGGGCATCTAGCTTAGATTGTAGGACTGCCGGGGTGTTAAGCATATCCCAGTTTAGGTCACCTAACAGAACAAACTCTGAAGCTAAATGGGGAGCGATCAATTCACAGATGGTGTCCAGGGCACAGCTGGGAGCTGAGGGGGGTCGGTAGCAGGCGGCAACAGTGAGAGACTTATTTCTGGAGAGATTCATTTTTAAAATTAGAAGTTCGAACTGTTTGGGCATAGACCTGGAAAGTATGACAGAACTTTGCAGGCTATCTCTGCAGTAGATTGCAACTCCTCCCCCTTTGGCAGTTCTATCTTGATGGAAAATGTTATAGTTGGGTATGGAAATCTCAGAATTTTTGGTGGCCTTCCAACGCCAGGATTCAGACACGGCAAGGACATCAGGGTTGGCAGAGTGTACTAAAGCGGTGAGTAAGACAAACTTAGGGAGGTGGCTTCTGATTTTGACATGCATGAGGCCAAGGCTTTTTCGATCACAGAAGTCAACAAATGAGGCTGCCTGGGGACATGCAGGGCATGGGTTTACCTCCACATCACCCGAGGAACAGAGGAGTAGTAGGATGAGGGTGCGGCTAAAGGCTATCAAAACTGGTCGCCTAGAGCGTTGGGGACAAGGAATAAAAGGAGCGAAAAGGATAGATTCTGGGCATAATGTGCAGACAGGGGTATGGTGGGGCACGGGTACAGCGGAGGCAAGCCCAGGCACTGGGTGATGATAAGAGAGGTAGTATCTCTGGACATGCTGGTCTCAATGGGTGAGGTCACCGCATGTGTGGGAGGTGGGACAAAGGAGGTATCAGAGGTATGAAGAGTGGAACTGCGGGGTCCATTGCAAACCAAAACAATGATTACTAGCCTGAACAACAGTATACAAGGCATATTGATATTTGAGAGAGACATACAGTAAGGCATAAAGTGATTGCAGGTCTTGATTGGGAGAGCTAGCTAAAACAACCGGTGAGATAACAGCAGCTAGTCAGCTAACACAGCAACAGCAGGTAAAAATGGCGACGACTAGGCAGAGAGGGTCGGATTAACTACACACAGAGCGTGAGTTAAAACACAGAGCCGACAGATAAAACACAAATAAACAGAATGGGGTACCGTGAATTAATGGACAGTCCGGCAGGCATCAGCTATGTAGCTAAGTGATCATAGTGTCCAGGGGGCAGCCGTAGATGGAGGAGGGAAGCCGCCACTACGCTAGCGCGCGGCGTTTAAAGTTAGTAGCCCGGGGGGGTGGTCTGCTCAGACGGAGGGGGTCTGCTCAGACGGAGGCCGGTTGAGGGCACAGCGGATGGGGTATTCGTCTGCAGACCAGACGTGGTCGTGTCGACAGAGAATCCAAGCCGGATGGCGATGGCGAAAGAGGTATTGTAGAATTGTGTTTGCTAACTGGTGCTAGCTTCGTGCTAGCTTCGTGGCAGTGGCGCTAGCTGCAAACTAGCTGTGAGGATCAGAAGTAGTGGCTCAGGGACTACGGCAGGAATCCGGCGTTGTTGTGGAGAGACAGTCCGATGCTGGTAAATTGGTGAGTAATTTCCAGGCTAATAACAGCGCTGTTGTCTGTGCAGAAGGTAAAAGCTGCTAGCAGCGGCTAAAAATGACTAGATAGCTTGTAGCTGATTAGCTGGTTAGCTACTGGGGGTTCTTGAATGTGTTTCAAAGTTAAAAAATAATAGCGATTCCGTATCACATTGGGTGAGGTAGGTTACCGGAAGGTATAATCGAATTAAAAATCGAAAAGAGAAAGATTTAAAAAAAATATATATATACAAGAAATAAGAAAAATACAAACGTACACTAGAGGATGAAACAAAACACGTCTACACTGCTACGCCATCTTGGATCTTGGATGATAATTCCAGGTTGTAATGCAACAAAATAGGAAAAATGCTAAGGGACCATACTTTCGCAAGCCACTGTATAGTCAGTATCAGAATGGATAATTAACAATACACTGGCCTTAAATACATCTACAACCAAAAGTATTGTATTTGGTTCAAAGCATTCTCTTAGACCTAAATCTCAACTGGAGTTGTGAATAAAGGTTGTGTCTGTTGTCATGACGTGGCCATTTTTGTGTATAGCTAGTGGCTTCCCCCTCTCCCTCTCTCTCTCTCCTACACCCATGTTCTGTTATCTCAGGTCGTAAAATCCTGGAGGAGACTCTCTCCCCCTGGCCATGCAGAAAGAGACACATAGAGAGAATAAAGGATTTCACATGGCGAACTCCTAAATCCCCAAAATGGGAATTTAATACACAATGTCCACTTGTGAGAAGGTGGGAATGGTGGAGGACACTTAAGGGACAGGTATGATGAGTGTGATTCATTTGGTGATCTCAGAGAGGACAGGAAACCCACATAACTATATCTGAATATGTACATTTCTCAATTATGGGGTTTGAATCTAATTATTGTATAAAATGAATGAGTAAAGATGACGTGATGTAACGTGATGTTAAACCTTTAATGAAAGAGAATTGTATTCCCTTTCAAGTTTAACTAAGTCATTGGTCCGCTCCCGTAAGCACAGACATGATCTGGCGTCATGGAACGCCCTTTCCTATTGTTACAAATAAAAAACCCTCCTGAGGAAATCCTCTTCAGACCACAAAAAACTCAGTATTAGCTAAGGTTGTAATGGTTGTTGAATTCCTAACCATACCACGTGGAGCATTGGGTACACGGCGGGAAATGGTTAAACTCCGAGACTGTCGATCCCGACAGAATAAGAGCAAATCTTAGATACTAATTACTAGTCTGCAGCTAGAAATTATGTCAACCTGGGATGCGAAGACCGACAACCGCCGAAACATCTATCTATGAAAATATTTCTGAATGGGACTCTGAAATATCCATTCTAACCACAAAAGACTTCAGGGAAGCAGAGAGAGAGACGCTCGGACTAACTCTCCAACAGACAGGCTGACGATTCCATCAGCGATCACAATGAGACACTGGGCGTAAATATATATATTGATTGCAATTATTCCCGAATAAGTGAGCGTTCATGTGCAAAGATTTAGCATTTCAATTAATATAATTTTTAACTGTGTAGTGACTCCTTTTGTCTTTCCCGCCTTTTTCAGTCTAAACCCACTTCCCTTTGTCCACCAAGCCGTCATATCAGCTTAGCCCACTAGGGATCCTCCCCTATAATTTCCTTGTAACCATATCTACTGTTTGTTTGTTTATGCATTTCTGCGATTATTTAGTTAGTAAATAAATTATTAAGACAATTTGTGTATGGATGATTCATAGTAAAGGCTGTGTTCATGCAGATAACCAACAATTTACGACGTTTGGAATGAGACTAATGTGAGGTAAAGAATAATTCATTAATCAGAAGACTAATTGATCAGATATTAAATTATCTGAAGAGTTATATTGGGAAAATTATAACTTTGTAATCTGAAGATTTTCCTTGCTGCCCCGACTTCCTAGTTATTTACATCATCATTTTTTTTCTGACCACGTAAAAATAATTACAGAGAATTGATTTGATAAAATAAGTCTTCACTTTAATGATGCCAAAGACACGACACCGTTGAACAAGTTGAAGAAGCTGAACTCCTAGGAGTAACTGCTCTGCCATCAAATATTACTCAGGCAACAAGCAAGTCGTTTTAAAAATAGATAAAAACATATTGTATCACAGCACCTCTCCTCTCTCTAAATATCTACTTTAACTGTATATAATATAGTGTATATACTGTATATAGGAATAGTGTGTAAATAGTGTTTTTGTTGCCTCTTGGTGTCTTTCCTATTGTAGCTGTTTTAATGGTTGTATGGAATGTGCCTGTGAGGTTACGGTGTTTTTTTACTGCCAGGACCATGGTCAGCAATGTGAAGTATTCCCCCAGAGGCAGGCCCATGGACAGCTCAGGGGAAACTTCTAGACTCCAGCAGAACAGCCACACCTGTCTCCAGTTGTAATTAGAGCCAAACTGCAGGTGAAACCAATCAGGTGAAACCAATCAGGGCCTCTTAACATTTTGTGGTTTGAACTAGGCCTCTATGTGAAAGTTTGGCAATAACTCATTAACTTTTCATTATTCACAGATCTCTGGTGTTAAATTAACAATTTGCCTTCTCGTGCAAGAGAGGGTCATGGCAGGCAGGCAGACTCCTCTGATGGCATGCAGGCAGGCAGGCAGCACACTCCTAAAAACAAACTGCTCAGCAAAGCAAAGGCTCTTTTGACAGCTACCAGATTTATTTTAAAAATGACATTTCCAGTGTCTGTGTTTATATGTTAAGGGGGTGTTACTTTGGCAGATAATGTTACCCATCTAAAGACATTTTTATTTTTAAATAATTAACTAAATGTATGGTGTTTTTGTTTCTGTCTGTTTTATTGTTTATTGTTATACTACAAATTGTTATTTTATGGTTGCAAGTAATTTAAAAAACATGAGCTGGCGCAATTCCAGAAATAATTGCTTGTGTGTAGGTGCTGACTAACGGCGAATAAACTATAAACACCCTGGAAGGCACAGTGATGCTGAAACGTTGATAAATACCCATTCAATTGCTGGGAGTTTATACAGGGAGTGTGCGACTTTCTTTATTTTCATAGTTTATGGTTGTAAGTAATAAAATGAACTAGAAAATGTTGCAATTCTGAGTAATGACTACTTTTGTAAGGATATACAGTACACTTCAGTACTACTGAAATTGCTAAATAATTCCAATAGATGGCAAAAAAAACTCCATTAGATGGCAGCATAAGACCACAAATAACATTTCAGAACATTAGTTCTACCTGAAAACTCCCACATGCACTTTTTTCTGTCCCTTTCCACACTGCTAATGCAAGTGTTTCAGTCAAGGACTGAAAAAGCATTTAACAGATTACTGTGAATCAATATAATAATGAATCATGTTTATTTTATTAGTACCTATTTTTATGCTCAATAATTAAAATTATACTTGATTACTATTTCAATAATCATTATCAATAATCCTAAACATTAATTCAGTAACCTCTGGTCGAGAAAAAACTATTTTCCTTGGACATTCATTGTAAAATTCATCAACCAGCATCGTGGCGCTCTTTCACACAAGTAGCCAACTCAACAAGCCCCGCCACAAGCAGCGGCAGCGAGCACTCTGCCTTCTCGTGCAAGAGAGGGCCATGTTGAGGTAAATATTGTACATTTGAAACTCTTCAAAGTAGCCACCTTTTTCCTTGATGACAGCTCAATTGGGTTGAGGTAGGGTGATTGTGGAGGCCAGGTCATTTGACACAGCACTCCATCACTCTCCTTCTTGGTCAAATAGCCCTTACACAGCCTGGAGGTGTGTTGGGTCATTGTCCTGTGCAAACCAGATGGGATGTCGTATCGCTGCAGAATGCTGTGGCAGCCATGCTGGTTAAGTGTGCCTTGAATTCTAAATAAATCATGACAGTGTCACCAGCAAAGCACCCCCACACCATCACACCTCCTCCTTCACGGTGGGAACCACAGATGCGGAGATCATCCGTTCACCTACTCCGCGTCTCACAAAGACACAGCGGTTGGAACCAGAAATTTAAAAAAATTGGACTCATCAGACCAAAGGACAGATTTCCACTGGTCTAATGTCCATTGCTCATGTGTCTTGGCCCAAGCAAGTCTCTTCTTGTTATTTGTGTCCTTTAGTATGGTTTCTTTGCAGCAATTTGACCACGAAGGCCTGATTCACGCAGTCTCCTCTGAACAGTTGATGTTGAGATGTGTCTGTTACTTGAACTCTGTGAAGCATTTATTTAGGCTGCAATTCGCAACATTCACTCAATTCGATGACTGAGAACAGATTTCTACGCATATCAATTTACCCAGCAGCCATTTAGAAACAACAAATCGTACAAAGAAAATTGTTATTTCCAAATTAAAAAATGCCTTCTGGCTGTTTAAATCATTCACATCCTGAAAAAGAAGACAGGGAAGTTATTTTCCTTTAGGCTGTACACCTTTTTCTGAAGAAAAAAAATATGGTTAACCATGATCAGAACATGTTTAACGTTTGATGGCTATGCGCCAGCCATCTCTGGCGCTATAGGCCTCCACTACAAGTAACCAAGTGAACAGTGAGACTGCTTAACAAGTACCTGCAAACATAATAAAAGTTATAATAAGTTATGTGAGGTAAGCCTATGAGGTTAATGCGTCAGGTCTCATTGCTAACAATTGCAAAGCTGGGATTGTGACATAGAACAATGGGCTGTGTATAGAACGTTCCAAAAGCAGGTTGGTGCCACAGTGCTCAATAGAACTAATAGGAGCTAGCAGGGTGAAAAATACCCTAAAACATTTTTTTTTCTTTCGCGAATACTTCAAAACTACGGCAAGCAGCTGGGAAATAGTGTGGGGAGGAGGAACAGGGCGTACTGGACTCTGGAGACGCACAGGAAGCCTGGTGCGTGGTGTTGGCACTGGTGGTACTGGGCTGGTGCGAGGGGCTGCCACAGGCGGACTGGTGCGTGGAGAAGGCACCGGATAGACCGGACCGTGGAGGCGCACTACAGGTCTCGAGCACCGAGCCTGCCCAACCCTACCTGGCTGAATGCTCCCCGTAGCCAGGCCAGTGCGGCGATGTGGAATAGCCCGCACTGGGCTGTGCTGGCGAACCGGGGACACCATGCGTAGGGCTGGTGCCATGTACACCGGCCCGAGGAGACGCACTGGAGACCAGATGCGTAGAGCCAGCTTCATGGCACCTGGCTCGATGCCCAATCTAGCCCGGCCGATACGAGGTGCTGCTATGTACCGCACCGAGCTATGCCTGCGTACCGGGGACACCGTGCGCATCTCTGCATAACACGGTGCCTGCCCGGTCGCTCTCTCTCCACGGTAAGCACCTCGTAATACATTTTTCGTGCTGCCTCTCTGGCTTCCAGCCGCGCTTTCGTGCAGCCTCCTCATACCACCAAGTCTCCGCTTTCGCTGCCTCCAGCTCAGCTTTGGGGCGGCGATACTCACCAGCCTGTACCCAGGGTCCCTTGCCGTCCAGAATCTCCTCCCAAGTCCATTTCTCCAGATATCGCTGGTTCTCCTGTTGCTGCCCGTTACCACGCTGCTTGGTCCTTTTTTGGTTGGGTGGTTCTGTAACGGCTGTCGTCTTCCTCCTCGTCTGAGGAGGAGAAGTTTGAAGGATCAGAGGACCAATGCGCAGCGTGGTAATTGTTCATCTTATTTAATGAAGTGAACAACTCAAAATACAAAAACAACAAAGTGAAAACCGAAACAGTTCTATCTGGTGCAGACACACAAAGACTGAAAACAACCACCCACAAAACCCAACAGAAAACAGGCTACCTAAATATGGTTCCCAATCAGGGACAACGATTGACAGCTGCCTCTGATTGAGAACCATATCAGGCCAAACACAGAAAACCAACACAGAAATAGAAAACATAGATTACCCACCCAACTCACGCCCTGACCACACTAAAACAAAGAAAATACAAAAGAACTGTGGTCAGAACGTGACATCATGACGTTTCTCTTGTCCAGGCGCTGTCCGTGTTTTCCTTCATGTCTGTTTGTTTTTAAATATTCACTACCTGTACTTGCTTCTCGTCTCCCAGCGTCTGTCCTCACACTTCTTCAGTATGACGGTGTCTGTTAAGTCAATGAGAAAAGCCACAGTTCCATTCAGTGTCTGTCTGTCCAGAGTCCAAATGTACTGGTGAATGTCCCCCACAGAGGAGCAGGAGACCCTCATCTCTCCATGGGACAGACACTCAGAGGACAGGACACTGGCACCGTGGAGGAATGAGAACAGACAACTGTTATTTAACTCTCTAAAACAGACATGAAGGTTAGGTCGCGGTTAAAGTTAGGCCTGGGGTTAGAGTTAATGGAAAGTTAATTAAACAGTTTGTTGACAGTTAGTTGATCATCTATAAACGATCAATTGGCGAAAATTAAAATAAAGTGTTACAAAGTTTATACCTTTAGTAACCAGGAGTAGGTCTAATTGTCTTGTCTTCAGAAGAATCCCCTCTGAGTTGTAAATGTTCAAGTGATAGTTTCCATAATCAGCTTTCTCTGTGTTACTGAGCATCAACATCCCATCCTCCACATAGAACACTGCTCTGTGTTACTGAGCATCAACATCCCATCCTCCACATAGAACACTGCTCTGTGTTACTGAGCATCAACATCCCATCCTCCACATAGAACACTGCTCTGTGTTACTGAGCATCAACATCCCATCCTCCACATAGAACACTGCTCTGTGTTACTGAGCATCAACATCCCATCCTCCACATAGAACACTGCTCTGTGTTACTGAGCATCAACATCCCATCCTCCACATAGAACACTGCTCTGTGTTACTGAGCATCAACATCCCATCCTCCACATAGAACACTGCTCTGTGTTACTGAGCATCAACATCCCATCCTCCACATAGAACACTGCTCTGTGTTACTGAGCATCAACATCCCATCCTCCACATAGAACACTGCTCTGTGTTACTGAGCATCAACATCCCATCCTCCACATAGAACACTGCTCTGTGTTACTGAGCATCAACATCCCATCCTCCACATAGAACACTGCTCTGTGTTACTGAGCATCAACATCCCATCCTCCACATAGAACACTGCTCTGTGTTACTGAGCATCAACATCCCATCCTCCACATAGAACACTGCTCTGTGTTACTGAGCATCAACATCCCATCCTCCACATAGAACACTGCTCTGTGTTTTAAAGGCGGGTTGGTTGTGACTTTGTTGTTTTCTAATTTTGAAAACTTTGGTCCCTACAAGTTTCTTGAATTCAAGGTCATGACCCCTGGTGTTGGTGATCTGCCAGAGATGGCCCAGTCCCTCCCAGAACTTCATAACACTGAGATTCATCCTCTCTAGCATCACAGGACTTATCCATGCCTGAGGATGGAGTGAAAAGTTGTAATTTTCTGCATTGTGCAGAAAATTACAACTTTTTTAACGGAATCTCTTTCATCATTTCACTTATGAACTTTGTGACAAGACTGAATGTTTATCATTGATTTTAGTCATAAGATGGAGATACAATTCAAATATATCTGTATGATACTGCATAAGTGATTTTGCCTACCATAAGACAGTCCGACTAACATCATCATTAGTCCATACACAGCATGCATGTTGATAGTCTGTTACAACAAATGTTTATAGATATGTCATAGTATGTCCTGCAACCATTGACTCACAATGGGAGTCCCCGCTTCGTATTTCAAAAATAATTGAACAGTCAACCTCACTAATGCTGTCACTAACGGTCACTAACGCTGCTTGAACACTAGCTATGTATTATGTTGGTAGATAGCTACACTGTATCTTCTACAGGAAAGGAGGTGTTTAAACAGACTACTGTAATTTCATAGTGTCAGTAATGTTTTATTTTAGAACATTTCTAAAGATACAACAGTGACAAGGTATAAGCGGCCGGTTATTAACTTGGATTGTCTACTCGTCTCAAGATCACTTTAGCCCATCATTCTAGGAAGTAGGAGACGTCAGAACTGGTGACTTGAGATGTGGTCTGGGATGTTGAGATGTGGTCTGTGATGTTGTGACTATTGACTGACTACACATCAGCATTGGCTCTTCATGAAGGGAAGTGCGCCAGTATGTGTGATAAAATGTATTTCAGTGGGCCGATAGAAAAGTCAGAAAACCCTGCACATTGTCACTTAGTTTGTTGTGCTTTAAACAAGCAGTAGTAGATAAAGAGAAATTAGGTCCAGAATGTTTCAAACAGTAGTAGATCATGAGAATTTAGGTTTAAAATGTTTAAAAAGTAGTAGATAATGAGAAATTAGGTTTAAAATGTTTAAACAGTAGCAGATCATGAGAAATGAGATTCAAAATGTTTCAAAAGTAGTAGTTAATGACAAATTAGGTAGCTTGCTTTTACTTCTATCCATTCAAAATCGCACAAATACATCAAATCATAACATTATGAACACAGTAAGAATGTATATCACAAGCAATATAAAACAAAACATTGCAATGCAATACATTGTGCTATACATTTAATAATAAGTTATCACACCCTGGCCTTTGTTATATTGATTTTCTTTATTAGTTTAGTTAGGTCAGGGTGTGACATGGGGGATGTTTGTGTGTTTTGTCTAGTTTAGGGTGTGTGTATTGTTTAGGGGGTTTTGTAGTATGTATGGGGTTGTGTTCAGTGTAGGTGTTTAGGAAAGTCTATGGTTGCCTGGTTTGGTTCTCAATCAGAGACAGCTGTTTATTGTTGTCTCTGATTGGGAGCCATATTTAAGGCAGCCATAGGCTTTAGGTGTTTGTGGGTAATTGTCTATGTCTAACGTTAGTAGCTGTGTGTGCACTTTCGTTTGTAGCTTCACGTTCGTGGTTTATTGTTTTGTGTATTAGTTTGTATATGGTTCGTTTCGTCTTCATCTCTAATAAAAGAAGATGTACTCATATCACTCTGCGTATTGGTCCAATCCATGCACCTCCTCAGACGAGGAGGAGAACGAACGTGACATAAGTACTTACACAAAATGATAATTACAGCTTAATTAATAAAGGTTAAAAGAGCTACAAACATTTTCAACTGTAAGCAATATTATATAATCATTAGCAGTTATTTCATAAGGTAATCTCACAGCCTGGTTTGTCCCCATAGCAACTCTCAGGGCATCAACACGCTCTTCTGAGATCTACCCTGATCCACCTGAAAGAATCCATACACTCTGCTTACTGACTATTATCTGGAGGGAGAGAGAGAGAGACAGAGAGAGACAGAGACAGAGACAGACAGAGAGTGATAGAGAAAGTAATAAAGAGGGGAGTGATAGAGTCATAGAGAGAGACAGAGAGTGATAGAATGATTAAGAGAGAGAGGGAAGGAGAGAAAGATAGAGAAAGAGGGAGGGAGACAGAGAGGGAGAAACAGAGAAAAAGGAGGATAGTTATAACGATAAACTTCCTCAAAGAAATATACAGCTACATCTTAATTAAATGTACAATGATGCATTACTGGCCCTGTTCCAGAGGAATCTCTCTCTTAAAACTTTTACTGCCTCTGAAACCCGGATCCGGGATCCCCCCCCACCCCCCTCACACTGATTAGCATCGCTAGCATAGCGTCACATTTAAATTTTAGCATCTAAATATCATTAAATCACAAGTCCAAGACACCTAATGAAAGATACAGATCTTGTGAATCAAGTCACCATTTCAGATTTTTTAAATGTTTTACAGGGAAGACAAAATATGTAAATCTATTCGCTAACCATGTTAGCAAAAGACACCCTTTTTCTTTGTCCACCATTTTTTCTCAACACCAGTAGCTATCACCAATTCGGCTAAACTAAGATATTGATAGCCACTAACCAAGAAAAAAGCTCATCAGATGACAGTCTGATAACATATTTATGGTATAGGATAGGTTTTGTTAGAAAAATGTGCATATTTCAGGTATAAATCATAGTTTGCCATTGCAGCCAGCATCACAAATCTCACCAAAGCTCCTAGAATTACTACAGACAGCAACGTGTATTACCCATTTACACATCATAAAACATTTGTTCAAAATACACAGCACATAGCAATGGAAAGACACAGATCTTGTGAATTCAGACAACATTTCAGATTTTCTAAGTGTTTTACGGCGAAAACACAATAAATCGTTATATTAGCATACCACATACGCAAACGTTACCCGAGCACTGATTCTAGCCAAAGAGAGCGATATCATATCATCGCCAAAATATATAAATTTTTTCACTAACCTTCTCAGAATCCTTCAGATGACACTCCTGTAACATCATAGTACAACATACATATACAGTTTGTTCGAAAATGTGCATATTTAGCCATAAAAAAACGTGGTTATACAATGAAAATAGTAGCAAAACAAGCCTGGTAAAGTCGGTCGCCATCTTTGAGTGATCTAGTTTAATCAATAGCTAATCATATACTTGACTAAACAATACAGGGTTGACAGGAATCGAAAGACAAATTAGTTCTTAATGCAATCGCTGATTTACATTTTTTAAATTATCCTTACTTTTCAATACAGGTTGCTTCAAGCGAAGCTATAGCAAACAAGATGGCGACATAAACGTTTAACATTTATCGACAGAAACACGATTTATCATCATAAATTGTTCTTACTGTGAGCTGTTCTTCCATCAGAATCTTGGACAAAGAATTCTTTCTTGGGTCTAATCTTCTTTTGGTCGAAAGATGTCCACTTGTCCGTCGAAATGCCCACTAACGTACGACCGGGAGCCCGAAATGTGGCCAGCGCGTCAAAGTGCACAACAAAGCAATGCCTCAAAATCGCACTAAACGGATATAAATTGCTATGAAACGGTTTAAATTAACTACCTTATGATGTTTTTAACTCCTATAACGAGTAGAAACATGTACGGAAAAATATAACTGGCTACACTAAATCTTGGAAGAAGAGCCGTTCAGTGTCCTCCGCGCGCATTACGCATCTGGGAAAAAGTTCCTACCTACACGTGTTTTTGTTTCATAGGGGCTGTGATTGGGCAATCGACACCATTCAAATCGTCATCACGTAAAGGCATCCAGGGGAAGACGTAAGCAGTGTCCGTATCCTCATAGCAATAACAGTGGCCTTAAAACTGACTCCAGATCAGGGGCCAAAATGTGTGAAATCTGACTCCATGTCAGGGAAATTGCTGTAGAATGACTTCTGTTCCACTCAGAGACAAAATTTCAACGCCCATAGAAACTAGAGACTGTTTTCTATCCAATAATAGTAATAATATGCATATTGTACGATAATGAATTTAGTAGGAAGCCTTTTAATCTGTAATGCAATTATGCTAATGAGAAAACAGCACCCCCTGTAGTCGCAAGAAGTTAATTTAAGGTACAATGATCCATTACTGACCCTGTTCCAGAGGACTCTTTCTCTTAGTTAAATATCCATTGCATGGTTACTGACAATGTTCTTGAGGACAGGTTTTCTTCTGTAGAAACAGTATGATCCCAGACAGACTGTCAGCAGAATGAAGACTTCAGCAGGTTGGAAATAAACAAACACATTGAACCCTGTTCCTGGGGGACAGACGAGAGACAGAATAAAACTTAAATTAAGTGCTCAGCTAATGAATCAAATTTGCCAAAAATCTGATGTATTTAGTTCTCCATGTGGTCTATATAAAAACAAATATCAAAGGGACGCAAAGGAACTCATTTCATGGAATGACCCTAGAGGTCATGATGACAATGATGATTATGATGCCATCAATCGTCATCATCATCATTAATAATATGATCATGTATTATTTTGCATGATGTGTCTGCTAAAGCAAAACAAATAATGGCACAGACATAGGAATGAAAATGTGACAGTACAGTAGCTTACCTGGACACCTGCTGATGTGGTTTCTGGACGGTACAGGTGAGATCTCCTGACAGGCCTTTCTTCAGAGTGATGGTGTTTGTCTCATCACCAGGAGAGGTCTCAGTGTCTCTCAGTGTCTGTCCATCCAGAGTTCAGCTGTACTACCGTCCCCCTCAGAGGAGCAGGACACCCTCATCTATCCATGAGACGGACACTGGAGCTGTGGGGATTAAGTCAACTTCAGCAAACAGACAAAAACATATCTACATTGTGTCAAATTATTGTATATTTCTTTGGAAGCTAATAGTCATATGTCTTTTTGTTGTTGAGATAGCCCTTTACCTTCAATGAACAGGTCTAGTCTTCTGTTGGCTAATGAACTTCCATTAGAATGAAATGTTCTAAGAGGTATTCATCAGACTCCGTCCTTTCTGTGTTATCCATCCTAAATGTCCTGTTGTTCATGAAGAACTCTGATATAGCTTTAATGGAGTCATGCATTCTCACTAAATCATTTAAAATGTTGACTATGTCTGTAGCTTTATCATTGGGGTCTTTTTATAATAAGAATGTATATCCTCTGGTATCAGTCAGCTGGAGAAAGACAGACCCTCCCAGAGCTCCATAACACTGACATCCATTCTCTCTAGCATCACCGGAGGAGATGAATGCCTGAATTGCGTTCTTTGGAATATAGTGCACGATGTGGAAGGTGTGCTAACACATCGTGGAGTTGCATTATTTTCCAGAGAACGCACAGAGCCCTAAATTGATTATTCCTATCATACCATGGCTATAAATTAACATATTTGCCTCTAAAATGTATTCCTTTGCCAATAGAAATGTGCCAACATCCACTGAAGTAGCTAGCAAGTCTAGCTAGCTAAATAGCTACAGTACAGTAGTTGTCTTGGTAATAAAAAATGTAAAATAATCCCTAGCTCAGCTAACCAAACCATCATTCTTGCTTACTATTATGAAAATCGAATTCAACAATGGCATTAATGTTTTCAATTTGACGTTTGCTTTCAAAAGCAGCTAAAAAATAAAACATGTAAGAATGAGCTTCATAGACATATCTACATAGACATTGAATTAGACCAAGCAATATTAACGTGTGTTATAGGGAAATAATGCAGGCTCTAGAATGCAGGCTCTAGAATGCAATTCAAGCAAATCAAAAATGAGTATTAAACAATGCAATGGTACAATTGTTTATAATCTAATTATCTAATTTTGAGGCTTGAACATGACAATAACATACATTTATAACTATTACAATCCTATAAATGTATGAAGAGAGAAATAAAGCAAAAACGAGAAATGGACATTGAATTCTTAAGGATCCGCCCCTTTTTTTCAATTTTCACCTAAAATGTAATACCCAATCTAACTGCCTGTGGCTCAGGACCTGGAGCAAGGACATGCATATTATTGATACCATTTGAAAGGAAACATTTTAAGTTTTTGGAAATGTTAAATTAATGTAGGAGAATATAACACATTAGATCTGGTGAAAGATCTCATAAAATATAAATTTTTTGTACCATCAAGAGAAAGGCCATCATGTATTATTCCAGCCCAGGCGCAAATTGGGTTTTGGCCACTAGATGGCAGCAGTGTATGTGCAGATGTTAGACTGATCCAACGAACCATTTAATTTCTGTTAAAAATGTTGTATCAGGACTGCCCACATGTGCCAGTACAGGTTGTTCTATTTGAGTAAAATTAACATTTAACATTATTTAGCTTCTCTGAAAAGAGAAAGCTGCAAAACAAGAGTGATTTTTAGGCTATAATAACTGTCATGAGAAAAAGTCTTCAAATGCAATTTGTTTCATTATCCTCAAAAAAAGTATTAATGTAATTTAATACCAGTGCTGATTCACAGCTGCCAAAAGAACAGAAAAACGCTGAATAAAAAATAAGCTACTACCATAAAAATATTTATTAGAAGTTAACTAATGCACACAGAAAAAACTAAGGAAATTGTTTGGGCTGTTTTGAAAAAGGAATGAGTTGTTTGTCTCCATTTTAGTTACTTATCAATGACTACTCTCTGGAAGCCTACTAATGAGTCCTAAACCTCTGTCTCCCCTCTGTTAGCAAGTATCACAGGTTTTGTCGCCTCTTTCCTCATTCTGAAGACTGAGATCCTTTGAGTTCTGCATCTGAAATGTGAAATGGGGTAAATCAGTGGTGTGATGACACAGCAAGTCAGATCCTAAGTAGTGGTGACACACATATGTGCTGTACTGTAGCCTCATTGCAGGTAACTATGGTAACATTATAGGTGGGGTGCTTGCTGTGTTCTAACCTGTGGTGCTGGACTTCTCCTTCTCCTCTGAATACAGCAGGCTACCAGCATCACTGCTAGGAGGAGACCAACAGCTGAACCTGACCCCAAGATGAGCGCAATGGGTAGACCTGGTCCTAGATAGAGGAGCATTAACATGGTAGAGAGGTGATGAGCAAATTAATGAATAGTAATAAACACAACACAACATACACCGACTGTACAAAACATTAAGAACACCTTCCCAATATTGAGTTGCAACCCCCCATCTGCCCTTAGAACAGCCTCAATATGTCGGGGCATGGACTCTACAAGGTTAGCCTGGATTCACCTGGTTAGTCTTTGTCATGGAAATAGGTGTTCCTCGTGTTTTGTACTCTCAGTGTAGATGTATATCCAGGCACGTGCACAAATAGGGCTGTGCCCTCTTATAAAAAAGTGCCCTAGCAGCACAGTGGCATTTTGTCAAATGTAATAGTCATTTAAAAAAATACTTTTCAGTCTCTTTCAAATGTTTTAATTTAAATGTAACAAAGTGCACATCAAACTGGCTCATTTCATAAACTTTAATCTTGGAAAATGTCCCCTCCCCTGCACTTCAGCCCCTCACCCACACTCCAGCCCCACTTGTGCACTTGTCTGACTTCTGCATGCATTGGACTCTGACTACGGACACTGGGCGGAGAGTGTGCATACTGGAAGGCTATGTTTGAGTTGGATCTGTAATGTGTATCTCTTTCTGTTAAGGATAGCGAATAATGCATTGGACTGCTTGTTTGTATGAGGCTCAAATCAACTCAAATCAACAAATGACTTAAATGTAAATGTAAAAAATGAAACAGCATAGCCAATTAGCTGGTGTCATGACATGGCCTTTTCTGGGTATAGATCGTGGCATCCCCCTCGCTCTCTCTCTCTCTCCTACACCCATGTTCTGTTATCTCAGGTCGTAAATTTCTGCCGATTCCTAAATCCCCAAAATAGGGATTCTGGGATTCCTAAATCCCCAAAATAGGAATTTGATATAAAATGTCCACTTGTGAGAAGTTGGGAATAGTCTGTGGATACTTAAGGGACGGGTATGACGAGTGTGTTTCATTTGGTGACTTCAGAGATGACAGGAAACACACATAACTATATCTCTGAAAGTGTACATTTCTCAATTATGGGGTTTGCATCTAAGTTTTGTATAAAATGAAGTAGTAAAAATGAAGCTATTTGGGAAATGATGTAATGTGATGTTAAACCTTTAGTGTGAAAGAATTGTATTCCCTTTAAAGTTTAACTAAGTCATTGGCCCGCCCCCGTGAGCACAGACATGATCTGGCATCATGAAAAAGCCCTTTTCTACTGTTACGAATAAATCCCCCTCCTGAGGAAATCCTCTTCAGACCACAAAAAACTCAGTTTAAGCTAAGGTTGCAATGGTAGTTGAATTCCTAACCATACCATGTGGAGCATTGGCTACACGGAGGGAAATGGTAAAACTCTGAGACTATCGATCCCGACAGAATAAGAGCAAAACTTAGATACTGATTACTAGTCTGCAGCTAGAAATTGTCAACCTGGAATGCGAAGACCGACAACCGCCGAAACATCTATCTATAAGAACATTTCTAAATGGTACTCTGAAGCATACATCTAACCACGAAAGACTTTGATCTTCAGGGAAGCAGAGAGAGAGACGATGATGGACTGACTCTCTAACAGAGATCACAATGACACACTGGGCGTAAATATATATATGGATTGCAATTATTCCCGAATGAGTGAGCGTTCATTGTGCAAAGCATTAGCATTTCAATTAATATAATTATAGTAGTACTGTGTGTAGTGAGTCTTCTGTTCTTTCCCGGCTGTTTTCAGTCCACACCCGGTTCCCTTTGTCCACCAAGCCGTCATATCGGCTTAGCCCACTAGGGAACCTCCCCTATCATTTCCTTGTAACCATATCTACTGTGTTGTTTATTCATATCTGTGATTATTAAGTTAGTTAGTAAATAAATTATTAAGACAATTGCTGTTTGGATGAATCCTAGTAAAGGCTGGGTTCGTGCCGATAACCAACAATTTACGACATTTTGAATGAGACTAACGTGAGGTAAAGAATCATTCATTAATTAGAAGAATAAATGATCAGATGTTAAAATACCTGAAGAGTTATATTAGGAAAATTATAACTTTGTAATCTGAAGATTTTCCTTGGTGCCCCGACTTCCTAGTTAATTACATTTACATGATTACTTTGATGACGTAATAATAATTACAGAGAATTGATTTGATAAAATAACAGTCTTCACTTTAATGATTCCAAAGACACGACACTAGGTAGCAGAGTTACATCTTCATTCACTATGATCAGCTGATAGCCACTCTTTTCCTACTGTCAATAATTTAGTCGTCTCTAGACCAGTTGCTAGGAGTTAATGTAACTTACTTGCTTACAATCTGTAATGAGGCCATAATGAATTGGCCTATACATATTGAAATTTGGAAACAGAGACAGTTGGTACAGTTTCCATTTCTATTTATGAAACAGGCTCCTGTGGGCAGCCCTGTTTACAGCTGATGAGGACCCCCTGACTGAAATCAGGCCACTGTTACCAGGCAACAACACCCACAGAGCACAACAACAGCACTCATCTACAGAAGTTGGTAACACAGAAGCACATATAGCATGCTGACCACTTCCTTTATGAGAATATAAGTATAGCAACCTAAACTGAAGGTCTACATTTTTCTTAAACTCCTACTGGTTGTTTGCATTCAATGATTCCATGGCTTTTAAGCCCCTTATACATACGGAGTCTATAGAAGTCTAAGCCCCCTTTTTCCACATTTTGTTAGTGGGATTTTAAATTATTTAATTGTAATTTGTTTTACATTGATCTACACAAAATTCTCCATAATGTCAAAGTGGAAAGAACATTTTACATATTTGTTTTTCAAATTAATAAAAATGTAATAACTACAATAGTCATGGAATAAGTATTCATTCATTTTGTTAAGACAAGCCTAAATTAGTTCAGAAGTAAAATGTGGCTTAACAAATCACATAAGTTATATGGACTGAAATAATGTGTTGACATGATTTTTGAATGACTACCCTTTCGAATGTTCCCCATACATAGAACATCTGTAAGGTCCCTCAGTCATTCAGTCATTTGCTTTGTTAAAATCCCCAACTACAACAAATGCGGCCTCAGGATTTGTGGTTACCAGTTTGCAAAAAGTCCAGTGTAGTTCCTAGAGGGCCATCGTGGTATCGGCTTGAGGGGGAATATAAATGGCTGTGACTATAACCGAAGAATATTCTCATGGGAGGTAATACGTTCGGCATTTGATTGTGAGGTATTCTAGGTTGGGTGAACAAAAGGACTTTGAGTTTCTGTATGTTATCACAATCACACTCCTGAATCGGATTATAAATCCACTCTGAATACCTCTTCTCCGCCGGCGGCATCTTGGACCAGCCTCTGGGATAAGTTCAATTGCCCTGGGGGGAACAAACAAGTCGTATTCCTGGTCGTAACGCTGCTGAGTTACCGCCGCTCTCATATCCAAAAGTTATTTCCGGCTGTACGTAATAACACAAAAAATGTTCTGGGCTAATAATGAAAGAAATAACACACTGAAAAGTTGCTTAGGAGCTAGAAGCAGAGCTGCCATGTCTGTCCGCACCATCTTACTCTATGTCAGCATGTGAAGTAGCTAGCTACTGTCGCAGTAAAATCGGCTAAACAAACTGCACTATCAATTTAGAACTCCATCTCACTGAATTCAACTTGCTGCTCATCTCTGCCCAGAGTTAGAGCAGAGTATGTTTCTGTCCCACTTTTAAGGAGATGGGGAACTCCATTGGACTAGTATTAACGCTCATTGTGTATAGACCATGCTGTGCATTCTGGGTGATTCTGACAGCTCTCCTTCAAGTAGTGAATGGGAGTTATTTGAGATAATTAACTTGTTCTCTGTGATATCGTATAGTTTTGGACATAACATACTTTCGAGGAAAATAGGCAGTTCTCAACTCATATCCTGACTTTGAGAAGGGATTGAGTGACGATTAGTTTAGCAACCGCGTGACGCAGCTTAACAACGTGAATGCGATGGGTTGACAGTCAGTTGGGTGGGAATCCTTTCTATAATATCTCTGTTTTCCAGAAACACAGGATGCACTGTGACATGATACTTGAAGGAGAAACCGAGTTGAATAATTTGGTACACTGTTTAGATTGGGCACATTTAAGCAAAATATATACTTTGTCATGACTTTGCGATCTGGTTTACTGGTAATTGTTTTAAAAGCGTTATGAAATGTGATAGTTTGTTATCCCCAATCTCCAGTGACGAGAATGATGTAGCCATGATGTGTTTCTAAACAATTTTCTGACTTTCACAGACGGACCACTTAGAAGTTAAATCATGGGGACATTTGTTATTTTACCCATTGATAGAACATAGGCTTTCACCAAATTGACAGGAGTTGCATGCTTTTATTTCTGGGGGTGGATTCATTAAAGAACATTTTAGAATTTTTTGTCCACTTTGACATTACAGAGTATTTTGTTTAGATCATTGTTAAAAAATTACTATGCAATCCATTTTAATTCCACTTTGTAAACAATAAAATGTGCAGAAATCCAAGGGGGTGTTACGACTTCCACCGAATGTGGCTCCTCTTCCTGTTCGGGCGGCGCTCGGCGGTCGTGTCACCGCTCTACTAGCTGCCACCGATTCCCTTTTCTTTTTTCTGTTGGTTATGTCTTTATTGGTTTCATCTGTTTCTTGTTTGGGGGTTATTGCAGGGTTATTTAAGCCTTTTATGCCGCCTGCTTTTGTGCGGGTGTCACGACTTCTGCCGAAGTCGTTGCCTCTCCTTGTT
Organism: Salvelinus fontinalis; assembly: GCF_029448725.1. Lineage (NCBI taxonomy): Eukaryota > Metazoa > Chordata > Actinopteri > Salmoniformes > Salmonidae > Salvelinus > Salvelinus fontinalis. Next base: position 29,114,353 of record NC_074693.1, on the reverse strand, counting down.
CGGGCGGTGTTCGGCAGTCGACGTCACCGGTCTTCTAGCCATCATCGATACATTTTTCATTTTCCATTGCTTTTGTCTTGTCTTCCCACACACCTGTTTTCAATCCCATCCATTACCTCTTGTGTATTTAACCCTCTGTTTCCCCTCATGTCTTTGTCAGGGATTGTTTTATGTCAACTGTTGTTTATCGATGTATAGGTGTGCGACGGGTCCCCGTACCCATGTTGATTTTTACGTATGTACATTGTTCGTGTTTGGAGCATTGTTAAATGGACATTTATTAAAAGTCTCCATTACACTCAGTTTAACTCTCCTGCGCCTGACTTCCCTGCCACCTATACACACGGCTCTGACAGAATCCCTCACCCAATGCTATGAAGTCATCAGGACGAGACACTTCGTTCATGGAGCTAGAGGAACGCGTCATGGATCAAGCGGAGGAGATTGACAGTCTGAGCGCTGCCATGGATCGCATTGTCCAGAATATGGATCGCTTGGAGAGACAGGGAGTTTTTCCAGCGCCTCTACCACCACAACCGGTATTTCCGTCGAACGCTTTTCCTCCTCCTGAAGTTAACAAGATCCATTTATCCCTACCCACCGGATACAATGGAGATACTGCCAGCTGCCAGGGCTTTCTCCTAAAACTGAACTTATATCTGGCCACGGTCTCTCCAGTACCATCTGACCGTGAGAAGAGTTACGCCCTCATCTCATGCCTCACCGGGAAAGCCCTGGAGTGGGCCAGCGCTGTGCGTAGAGAGGAGTATGCGGCGTTGGACCATTTTGAGGAGTTCATCCGCCATTTCCGGAAGGTATTCGACCACCCATCCGAAGGCAGATCGGCGGGTGAGCTCCTCTATCATCTGAGGCAGGAGAAGAGGAGTGCACAGGAGTTCACCTTGGAGTTTAGGACCTTGGCTGCCGGCGCTGGATGGAGCGACAGGGCCCTGATCGACCATTACCGTTGTAGTCTACGCGAGGACGTCCGTCGGGAGCTGGCCTGTAGAGACACCACCCTCAACTTCGATCAGCTGGTGTTCATGTCCATCAGGCTGGACAACATGCTAGCTACTCGTGGACGTCTAGATCGGGGTCTGGTTGTTCCATCCTCCCGCACCCTCTCTCCCGAACCTATGGAATTGGGAGGGATGGTGCGCAGGGAGACCGGAGGGGGTTCCCGCTCGAGCACCATCTATGGTTGCAGAGATCACACTGCTGATCGGTGCCGGGTTGGTTCCTCTGGGAATAGAGAAGGCAGGCAGGGCACTCTGGCATCACCCCAGGTGAGTAGGCACCATTCTCATCCAGAGCCCTCTGTCGCACTAATGTTTGTCTCTGTCACTTTTCCGGATTTTTCCCTGCATTCCCAGTATAAGGCGCTAGTAGATTCAGGCGCAGCTGGGAATTTCATTAATAAAGATTTAGCTTATAGTTTAGGGATCCCTATTGTTTCTGTGGATATGCCTTTCCCTATTCATGCCTTAGATAGTCGACCATTAGGTTCAGGGTTTATCAGGGAGGTCACCGCACCTTTGTGTATGATAACGCAGGAGGGTCACAAGGAGAAGATTAGTCTTTTCCTTATTGATTCTCCTGTGTATTTTGTGGTGCTAGGCCTACCCTGGTTAACTTGTCATAACCCCACTGTTTCTTGGCCACAGAGGGCTCTCACAGGGTGGTCGCGAGAGTGCTCAGGTAGGTGTTTAGGGGTTTCCGTTGGTGCTACTACGGTGGAAAGTCCAGACCAGGTCTCCACCGTGCGCATTCCCCCTGAATATGCCGATTTGGCTCTCGCCTTCTGTAAAAAGAAGGCGACTCAATTACCACCTCATCGACGGGGGGATTGTGGGATAGATCTCCTGGTAGACGCTGCATATCCCAGGAGTCACGTGTATCCCCTGTCGCAAGCGGAGACGGTAGCTATGGATACATATATCTCTGAATCCCTGCGTCAGGGGTTCATTCAGCGATCCATTTCACCAGCATCTTCGAGTTTCTTTTTTGTGAAGAAGAAGGATGGCGGTTTACGCCCGTGCATTGATTATCGAGATCTCAATAAAATCACGGTGAAACATAGTTACCCGTTACCTCTGATAAATACAGTTATTGAGTTAATGAACGGGGCACGCTTCTTCACAAAATTGGATCTCAGGAGTGCGTACAATCTGGTGCGTATTCGGAAGGGTGATGAGTGGAAGACAGCATTTAGCACCACCTCAGGTCATTATGAGTACCTTGTCATGCCATATGGGTTGATGAATGCTCCATCAGTCTTCCAATCATTTGTAGATGAGATCTTTAGGGACCTGCATGGGCAGGGTGTAGTGGTGTATATCGATGATATTCTAATATACTCCGCTACACGCGCCGAGCATGTGTCCCTGGTGCGCAGGGTGCTTGGTCGCCTGTTGGAGCATGATTTATATGTCAAGGCTGAGAAATGCTTGTTCTTCCAACAATCCATCTCCTTCCGAGGGCATCGGATTTCCACTTCAGGAGTGGAAATGGAGAGCGACCGCATTACAGCCGTGCGTAATTGGCCGACTCCAACCACGGTAAAGGAGGTGCAGCGTTTTTTAGGGTTTGCCAATTACTACCGGAGATTTATCCGGGGTTTTGGTCAGGTGGCTGCTCCCATTACCTCACTGCTAAAGGGGGGCCCGGCGCGCTTGCAGTGGTCGGCTGAGGCGAACAGGGCTTTTGGACACCTGAAGACTCTGTTTACCTCGGTGCCTGTGTTGGCTCATCCGGATCCCTCTTTGCCATTCATAGTGGAGGTGGACGCATCCGAAGCTGGGATAGGAGCAGTGCTCTCTCAGCATTCGGGTGTGCCACTGAAGCTTCGCCCCTGTGCTTTCTTTTCGAAGAAGCTCAGCTCGGCGGAGCGAAACTACCCACCACTCCTAGCTACGTGACAGGGGGTTTAGACATTCTATAGGCACTTGTAAACCAACATGAATGTGGATTTTTCACTGTTTCCACATACTGTGTCTCAGCATATTGTATTCTCCTAATTTACACAATTTTCTGCAATTTCCAGCCGTTTAAGGAAATGGTTACTAGGTCTAAGAAGTAGTACTTATGATCTCTGCATAATGGAGATATTGATGGTTTAGCTGGCAGTTTCATGGCTACTTTGATCTGCCGCACCTTATTACATTTGTTTTGTATTTGGTCATTTTAATAGATAGGGGAGGATAAAATATGGATTCAAATATCTTGTTTTATATGATGTTACTTGCCTTTAATGTCCAGTTGTACTTGTCTGGTTCCCAAACGTAACCCATTGGAATCGTAGATCTCCGCAAGGTATTGCCCAGAATCAGTCCTCTCCACATTGGTTAACCTAAAGGTCCCATTGTTGATAAAGAACTTTGAACTTTTTTCACTCGTTCCCCTAAAGGTCACCTTGTTTACTTTCAGTGAGAATATCAGTGCAGGACCATCGGTGAGGTTCTTTTTAAACAACAATTCACATCCACTAGCGTTGCTCATCAGCTGGAGATTCAGAGTTCCACTCAGAACCGCAGAACACTGGGATGAGTTCTGAGTAGCATTACAGGTGGTCACCATGTCTGTGGCTGAAGAGAGAGAGAGAGAGAGAGACAGAACTAATGATAATCACAATCTTGTCATTGGGATCTCAATGAAAGACAATGCCCAAGAAATGTACGTCTCTCTTTAAATAATTTGTGGCAATAGTGGCACTCATCTAATGCATGATGCTGTATGTGCATTTGACTCAATAACCATTCATATCTTTACAAAACAAAGTAGACAATAGAAACCATGTAGCAGATGCAGAATAAGAGGATAAGAAGCATCTTACCATGAGACACTCCTGTTAACATCACCAACACTAGTCCAAACACAGCCTCCATGTCTCTTCACACAACAACCTTCGAAGTCCAGTTACATTAAAAAATAAAATAGTTACAGTAACTGATCCTTAAAGCCAGAAATGTATTGCCTTTTGATTAACCTAGTTGTCAAACAAGTAGTGAGGTGGTTGAGTCAGGAAACCAAGTGATGGTGTTGTCTCTGTGAGCAGGGGAGGTGCTTATCACACCGATCACATCTCACTTCTACATCCCATGGTGTCTGGCTTCTACCTCTGCATTGCTTGCTGTTTGGGGTTTTAGGCTGGGTTTCTGTATAGCACTTGTGACATCTGCTGATGTAAAAAGTGCTTTATAAATAAATGTGATTGATTGATTGGCATGCAATGTCTGCTCTGAATAATAGAGGCACTTACACAACTGAAAGGGGAAAACATCTTTTGCACACAGTCTATAGAAACAACTTGATCAGATGTTATATGTTTTTATAGTACTATTGTGTGTCTTTTATTTTGCTGTGTTTATTTGGGATCAGCATTGTAGGTGTCCTGTGTCAGTTAGAAACCATTATGATCAGAATCAGAATTACCTTCATTCACCAAGTATATTTACACATGCTCAGAGTTGTACTTGGTGAAATAGTGCTGCTAGTGATAGACAACATACTGAGAGTTTTACTTGGTGATATGGTGCTGCTAGTGATAGACAACACACTGAGAGTTTTACTTGGTGATATGGTGCTGCTAGTGATAGACAACACACTGAGAGTTTTACTTGGTGATATGATGCTGCTAGTGATAGACAACACACTGAGAGTTTTACTTGGTGATATGGTGCTGCTAGTGATAGACAACATACTGAGAGTTTTACTTGGTGATATGGTGCTGCTAGTGATAGACAACACACTGAGAGTTTTACTTGGTGATATGGTGCTGCTGGTGATAGACAACATACTGAGAGTTTTACTTGGTGATATGGTGCTGCTAGTGAAAGACAACATACTGAGAGTTTTACTTGGTGATATGGTGCTGCTAGTGAGAGACAACATACTGAGAGTTTTACTTGGTGATATGGTGCTGCTAGTGATAGACAACATACTGAAAGTTTTACTTGGTGATATGGTGCTGCTGGTGATAGACAACATACTGAGAGTTTTATTTGGTGATATGGTGCTGCTAGTGAGAGACAACATACTGAGAGTTTTACTTTGTGATATGATGCTGCTAGTGATAGACAACATACTGAGTGTTGTACTTGGTGATATGGTGCTGCTAGTGAAAGACAACATACTGAGAGTTGTACTTGGTGATATGGTGCTGCTAGTGATAGACAACATACTGAGAGTTTTACTTGGTGATATGGTGCTGCTAGTGAAAGACAACATACTGAGAGTTTTACTTGGTGATATGGTGCTGCTAGTGATAGACAACATACTGAGAGTTTTACTTGGTGATATGGTGCTGCTAGTGAAAGACAACATACTGAGAGTTTTACTTGGTGATATGGTGCTGCTAGTGATAGACAACATACTGAGAGTTTTATTTGGTGATATGGTGCTGCTAGTGAGAGACAACATACTGAGAGTTTTACTTGGTGATATGGTGCTGCTGGTGATAGACAACATACTCAGTTTTACTTGGTGATATGGTGCTGCTAGTGATAGACAACATACTGAGAGTTTTACTTGGTGATATGGTGCTGCTGGTGATAGACAACATACTGAGAGTTTTACTTGGTGATATGGTGCTGCTGGTGATAGACAACATACTGAGAGTTTTACTTGGTGATATGGTGCTGCTAGTGATAGACAACATACTGAGAGTTTTACTTGGTGATATGGTGCTGCTGGTGATAGACAACATACTGAGAGTTTTACTTGGTGATATGGTGCTGCTGGTGATAGACAACATACTCAGTTTTACTTGGTGATATGGTGCTGCTAGTGAGAGACAACATACTGAGAGTTTTACTTGGTGATATGGTGCTGCTGGTGATAGAAACCATACTGAGGGTTTTACTTGGTGATATGGTGCTGCTGGTGATAGACAACATACTGAGAGTTTTACTTGGTGATATGGTGCTGCTAGTGATAGACAACATACTGAGAGTTTTACTTGGTGATATGGTGCTGCTAGTGAGAGACAGCACACTGAGAGTTTTACTTGGTGATATGGTGCTGCTAGTGACAGAAACCATACTGAGATTTGTACTTGGTGATATGGTGCTGCTGGTGATAGACAACATACTGAGAGTTTTACTTGCTGATATGGTGCTGCTAGTGATAGAAACCATACTGAGTGTTGTACTTGGTGATATGGTGCTGCTAGTAATAGACAACATACTGAGCGTTGTACTTGGTGATATGGTGCTGCTGGTGATAGACAACATACTGAGAGTTTTACTTGGTGATATGGTGCTGCTAGTGAGAGACAACATACTGAGAGTTGTACTTGGTGATATGGTGCTGCTAGTGAGAGACAACATACTGAGAGTTGTACTTGGTGATATGGTGCTGCTAGTGAGAGACAACATACTGAGAGTTTTACTTGGTGATATGGTGCTGCTAGTGATAGACAACATACTGATAGTTTTACTTGGTGATATGGTGCTGCTGGTGATAGACAACATACTGAGAGTTTTACTTGGTGATATGGTGCTGCTAGTGAGAGACAACATACTGAAAGTTTTACTTGGTAATAGGTTGCTGCTAGTGATAGAAACCATACTGAGAGTTTTACTTGGTGATATGGTGCTGCTGGTGATAGACAACATACTGAGAGTTTTACTTGGTGATATGGTGCTGCTAGTGAGAGACAACACACTGAGAGTTTTACTTGGTGATATGGTGCTGCTAGTGAGAGACAACACACTGAGAGTTTTACTTGGTGATATGGTGCTACTAGTGATAGAAACCCTACTGAGATTTGTACTTGGTGATATGGTGCTGCTGGTGATAGACAACATACTGAGAGTTTTACTTGGTGATATGGTGCTGCTAGTGATAGACAACATACTGAAAGTTTTACTTGGTGATATGGTGCTGCTGGTGATAGACAACATACTGAGAGTTTTATTTGGTGATATGGTGCTGCTAGTGAGAGACAACATACTGAGAGTTTTACTTGGTGATATGGTGCTGCTAGTGATAGACAACATACTGAGTGTTGTACTTGGTGATATGGTGCTGCTAGTGATAGACAACATACTGAGAGTTGTACTTGGTGATATGGTGCTGCTAATGATAGACAACATACTGAGAGTTTTACTTGGTGATATGGTGCTGCTAGTGAAAGACAACATACTGAGAGTTTTACTTGGTGATATGGTGCTGCTAGTGATAGACAACATACTGAGAGTTTTACTTGGTGATATGGTGCTGCTAGTGAAAGACAACATACTGAGAGTTTTACTTGGTGATATGGTGCTGCTAGTGATAGACAACATACTGAGAGTTTTACTTGGTGATATGGTGCTGCTAGTGAGAGACAACATACTGAGAGTTTTACTTGGTGATATGGTGCTGCTGGTGATAGACAACATACTCAGTTTTACTTGGTGATATGGTGCTGCTAGTGATAGACAACATACTGAGAGTTTTACTTGGTGATATGGTGCTGCTGGTGATAGACAACATACTGAGAGTTTTACTTGGTGATATGGTGCTGCTGGTGATAGACAACATACTGAGAGTTTTACTTGGTGATATGGTGCTGCTAGTGATAGACAACATACTGAGAGTTTTACTTGGTGATATGGTGCTGCTGGTGATAGACAACATACTGAGAGTTTTACTTGGTGATATGGTGCTGCTGGTGATAGACAACATACTCAGTTTTACTTGGTGATATGGTGCTGCTAGTGAGAGACAACATACTGAGAGTTTTACTTGGTGATATGGTGCTGCTAGTGATAGAAACCATACTGAGGGTTTTACTTGGTGATATGGTGCTGCTGGTGATAGACAACATACTGAGAGTTTTACTTGGTGATATGGTGCTGCTAGTGATAGACAACATACTGAGAGTTTTACTTGGTGATATGGTGCTGCTAGTGAGAGACAGCACACTGAGAGTTTTACTTGGTGATATGGTGCTGCTAGTGACAGAAACCATACTGAGATTTGTACTTGGTGATATGGTGCTGCTGGTGATAGACAACATACTGAGAGTTTTACTTGCTGATATGGTGCTGCTAGTGATAGAAACCATACTGAGTGTTGTACTTGGTGATATGGTGCTGCTAGTAATAGACAACATACTGAGCGTTGTACTTGGTGATATGGTGCTGCTGGTGATAGACAACATACTGAGAGTTTTACTTGGTGATATGGTGCTGCTAGTGAGAGACAACATACTGAGAGTTGTACTTGGTGATATGGTGCTGCTAGTGAGAGACAACATACTGATAGTTGTACTTGGTGATATGGTGCTGCTAGTGAGAGACAACATACTGAGAGTTTTACTTGGTGATATGGTGCTGCTAGTGATAGACAACATACTGATAGTTTTACTTGGTGATATGGTGCTGCTGGTGATAGACAACATACTGAGAGTTTTACTTGGTGATATGGTGCTGCTAGTGAGAGACAACATACTGAAAGTTTTACTTGGTAATAGGTTGCTGCTAGTGATAGAAACCATACTGAGAGTTTTACTTGGTGATATGGTGCTGCTGGTGATAGACAACATACTGAGAGTTTTACTTGGTGATATGGTGCTGCTAGTGAGAGACAACACACTGAGAGTTTTACTTGGTGATATGGTGCTACTAGTGATAGAAACCCTACTGAGATTTGTACTTGGTGATATGGTGCTGCTGGTGATAGACAACATACTGAGAGTTTTACTTGGTGATATGGTGCTGCTTGTGATAAACAACATACTGAGAGTTGTACTTGGTGATATGGTGCTGCTGGTGATAGACAACATACTGAGAGTTTTACTTGGTGATATGGTGCTGCTAGTGATAGACAACATACTGAGAGTTTTACTTGGTGATATGGTGCTGCTAGTGAGAGACAACATACTGAGAGTTGTACTTGGTGATATGGTGCTGCTAGTGAGAGACAACATACTGAGAGTTTTACTTGGTGATATGGTGCTGCTGGTGATAGACAACATACTGATAGTTTTACTTGGTGATATGGTGCTGCTAGTGAGAGACAACATACTGAAAGTTTTACTTGGTAATAGGTTGCTGCTAGTGATAGAAACCATACTGAGAGTTTTACTTGGTGATATGGTGCTGCTGGTGATAGACAACATACTGAGAGTTTTACATTTGGTATATGGTGCTGCTAGTGAGAGACAACACACTGAGAGTTTTACTTGGTGATATGGTGCTACTAGTGATAGAAACCCTACTGAGATTTGTACTTGGTGATATGGTGCTGCTGGTGATAGACAACATACTGAGAGTTTTACTTGGTGATATGGTGTTGCTTGTGATAAACAACATACTGAGAGTTGTACTTGGTGATATGGTGCTGCTGGTGATAGACAACATACTGAGCGTTTTACTTGGTGATATGGTGCTGCTAGTGATAGAAACCATACTGAGTGTTGTACTTGGTGATATGGTGCTGCTAGTAATAGACAACATACTGAGCGTTGTACTTGGTGATATGGTGCTGCTAGTGATAGACAACATACTGAGAGTTTTACTTGGTGATATGGTGCTGCTAGTGAGAGACAACATACTGAGAGTTGTACTTGGTGATATGGTGCTGCTAGTGAGAGACAACATACTGAGAGTTGTACTTGGTGATATGGTGCTGCTAGTGAGAGACAACATACTGAGAGTTTTACTTGGTGATATGGTGCTGCTAGTGATAGACAACATACTGATAGTTTTACTTGGTGATATGGTGCTGCTGGTGATAGACAACATACTGAGAGTTTTACTTGGTGATATGGTGCTGCTAGTGAGAGACAACATACTGAAAGTTTTACTTGGTAATAGGTTGCTGCTAGTGATAGAAACCATACTGAGAGTTTTACTTGGTGATATGGTGCTGCTGGTGATAGACAACATACTGAGAGTTTTACTTGGTGATATGGTGCTGCTAGTGAGAGACAACACACTGAGAGTTTTACTTGGTGATATGGTGCTACTAGTGATAGAAACCCTACTGAGATTTGTACTTGGTGATATGGTGCTGCTGGTGATAGACAACATACTGAGAGTTTTACTTGGTGATATGGTGCTGCTTGTGATAAACAACATACTGAGAGTTGTACTTGGTGATATGGTGCTGCTGGTGATAGACAACATACTGAGAGTTTTACTTGGTGATATGGTGCTGCTAGTGATAGACAACATACTGAGAGTTTTACTTGGTGATATGGTGCTGCTAGTGAGAGACAACATACTGAGAGTTGTACTTGGTGATATGGTGCTGCTAGTGAGAGACAACATACTGAGAGTTTTACTTGGTGATATGGTGCTGCTGGTGATAGACAACATACTGATAGTTTTACTTGGTGATATGGTGCTGCTAGTGAGAGACAACATACTGAAAGTTTTACTTGGTAATAGGTTGCTGCTAGTGATAGAAACCATACTGAGATTTTTACTTGGTGATATGGTGCTGCTGGTGATAGACAACATACTGAGAGTTTTACATTTGGTATATGGTGCTGCTAGTGAGAGACAACACACTGAGAGTTTTACTTGGTGATATGGTGCTACTAGTGATAGAAACCCTACTGAGATTTGTACTTGGTGATATGGTGCTGCTGGTGATAGACAACATACTGAGAGTTTTACTTGGTGATATGGTGCTGCTTGTGATAAACAACATACTGAGAGTTGTACTTGGTGATATGGTGCTGCTGGTGATAGACAACATACTGAGCGTTTTACTTGGTGATATGGTGCTGCTAGTGATAGAAACCATACTGAGTGTTGTACTTGGTGATATGGTGCTGCTAGTAATAGACAACATACTGAGCGTTGTACTTGGTGATATGGTGCTGCTAGTGATAGACAACATACTGAGAGTTTTACTTGGTGATATGGTGCTGCTAGTGAGAGACAACATACTGAGAGTTGTACTTGGTGATATGGTGCTGCTAGTGAGAGACAACATACTGAGAGTTGTACTTGGTGATATGGTGCTGCTAGTGAGAGACAACATACTGAGAGTTTTACTTGGTGATATGGTGCTGCTAGTGATAGACAACATACTGATAGTTTTACTTGGTGATATGGTGCTGCTGGTGATAGACAACATACTGAGAGTTTTACTTGGTGATATGGTGCTGCTAGTGAGAGACAACATACTGAAAGTTTTACTTGGTAATAGGTTGCTGCTAGTGATAGAAACCATACTGAGAGTTTTACTTGGTGATATGGTGCTGCTGGTGATAGACAACATACTGAGAGTTTTACTTGGTGATATGGTGCTGCTAGTGAGAGACAACACACTGAGAGTTTTACTTGGTGATATGGTGCTACTAGTGATAGAAACCCTACTGAGATTTGTACTTGGTGATATGGTGCTGCTGGTGATAGACAACATACTGAGAGTTTTACTTGGTGATATGGTGCTGCTTGTGATAAACAACATACTGAGAGTTGTACTTGGTGATATGGTGCTGCTGGTGATAGACAACATACTGAGAGTTTTACTTGGTGATATGGTGCTGCTAGTGATAGACAACATACTGAGAGTTTTACTTGGTGATATGGTGCTGCTAGTGAGAGACAACATACTGAGAGTTGTACTTGGTGATATGGTGCTGCTAGTGAGAGACAACATACTGAGAGTTTTACTTGGTGATATGGTGCTGCTAGTGATAGACAACATACTGATAGTTTTACTTGGTGATATGGTGCTGCTGGTGATAGACAACATACTGAGAGTTTTACTTGGTGATATGGTGCTGCTAGTGAGAGACAACATACTGAAAGTTTTACTTGGTAATAGGTTGCTGCTAGTGATAGAAACCATACTGAGAGTTTTACTTGGTGATATGGTGCTGCTGGTGATAGACAACATACTGAGAGTTGTACTTGGTGATATGGTGCTGCTAGTGAGAGACAACACACTGAGAGTTTTACTTGGTGATATGGTGCTACTAGTGATAGAAACCCTACTGAGATTTGTACTTGGTGATATGGTGCTGCTGGTGATAGACAACATACTGAGAGTTTTACTTGGTGATATGGTGCTGCTTGTGATAAACAACATACTGAGAGTTGTACTTGGTGATATGGTGCTGCTGGTGATAGACAACATACTGAGCGTTTTACTTGGTGATATGGTGCTGCTAGTGATAGACAACATACTGAGAGTTTTACTTGGTGATATGGTGCTGCTGGTGATAGACAACATACTCAGTTTTACTTGGTGATATGGTGCTGCTGGTAATAGACAACATACTGAGAGTTTTACTTGGTGATATGGTGCTGCTGGTGATAGACAACATAATGAGAGTTGTACTTGGTGATATGGTGCTGCTAGTGATAGACAACATACTGAGAGTTGTACTTGGTGATATGGTGCTGCTAGTGATAGACAACATACTGAGAGTTTTACTTGGTGATATGGTGCTGCTAGTGTTAGAAACCATACTGAGTGTTGTACTTGGTGATATGGTGCTGCTAGTGAAAGACAACATACTGAGAGTTGTACTTGGTGATATGGTGCTGCTAGTGATTGACAACATACTGAGAGTTTTACTTGGTGATATGGTGCTGCTAGTGAAAGACAACATACTGAGAGTTTTACTTGGTGATATGGTGCTGCTAGTGATAGACAACATACTGAGTTTTACTTGTTGATATGGTGCTGCTAGTGAAAGACAACATACTGAGAGTTTTACTTGGTGATATGGTGCTGCTAGTGATAGACAACATACTGAGAGTTTTACTTGGTGATATGGTGCTGCTGGTGATAGACAACATACTCAGTTTTACTTGGTGATATGGTGCTGCTAGTGATAGACAACATACTGAGAGTTTTACTTGGTGATATGGTGCTGCTGGTGATAGACAACATACTGAGAGTTTTACTTGGTGATATGGTGCTGCTGGTGATAGACAACATACTGAGAGTTTTACTTGGTGATATGGTGCTGCTTGTGATAAACAACATACTGAGAGTTGTACTTGGTGATATGGTGCTGCTGGTGATAGACAACATACTGAGAGTTTTACTTGGTGATATGGTGCTGCTAGTGATAGACAACATACTGAGAGTTTTACTTGGTGATATGGTGCTGCTAGTGAGAGACAACATACTGAGAGTTGTACTTGGTGATATGGTGCTGCTAGTGAGAGACAACATACTGAGAGTTTTACTTGGTGATATGGTGCTGCTGGTGATAGACAACATACTGATAGTTTTACTTGGTGATATGGTGCTGCTAGTGAGAGACAACATACTGAAAGTTTTACTTGGTAATAGGTTGCTGCTAGTGATAGAAACCATACTGAGAGTTTTACTTGGTGATATGGTGCTGCTGGTGATAGACAACATACTGAGAGTTTTACATTTGGTATATGGTGCTGCTAGTGAGAGACAACACACTGAGAGTTTTACTTGGTGAAATGGTGCTACTAGTGATAGAAACCCTACTGAGATTTGTACTTGGTGATATGGTGCTGCTGGTGATAGACAACATACTGAGAGTTTTACTTGGTGATATGGTGCTGCTTGTGATAAACAACATACTGAGAGTTGTACTTGGTGATATGGTGCTGCTGGTGATAGACAACATACTGAGCGTTTTACTTGGTGATATGGTGCTGCTAGTGATAGAAACCATACTGAGTGTTGTACTTGGTGATATGGTGCTGCTAGTAATAGACAACATACTGAGCGTTGTACTTGGTGATATGGTGCTGCTAGTGATAGACAACATACTGAGAGTTTTACTTGGTGATATGGTGCTGCTAGTGAGAGACAACATACTGAGAGTTGTACTTGGTGATATGGTGCTGCTTGTGATAAACAACATACTGAGAGTTGTACTTGGTGATATGGTGCTGCTGGTGATAGACAACATACTGAGAGTTTTACTTGGTGATATGGTGCTGCTAGTGATAGACAACATACTGAAAGTTTTACTTGGTGATATGGTGCTGCTGGTGATAGACAACATACTGAGAGTTTTATTTGGTGATATGGTGCTGCTAGTGAGAGACAACATACTGAGAGTTTTACTTGGTGATATGGTGCTGCTAGTGATAGACAACATACTGAGTGTTGTACTTGGTGATATGGTGCTGCTAGTGATAGACAACATACTGAGAGTTGTACTTGGTGATATGGTGCTGCTAATGATAGACAACATACTGAGAGTTTTACTTGGTGATATGGTGCTGCTAGTGAAAGACAACATACTGAGAGTTTTACTTGGTGATATGGTGCTGCTAGTGATAGACAACATACTGAGAGTTTTACTTGGTGATATGGTGCTGCTAGTGAAAGACAACATACTGAGAGTTTTACTTGGTGATATGGTGCTGCTAGTGATAGACAACATACTGAGAGTTTTACTTGGTGATATGGTGCTGCTAGTGAGAGACAACATACTGAGAGTTTTACTTGGTGATATGGTGCTGCTGGTGATAGACAACATACTCAGTTTTACTTGGTGATATGGTGCTGCTAGTGATAGACAACATACTGAGAGTTTTACTTGGTGATATGGTGCTGCTGGTGATAGACAACATACTGAGAGTTTTACTTGGTGATATGGTGCTGCTGGTGATAGACAACATACTGAGAGTTTTACTTGGTGATATGGTGCTGCTAGTGATAGACAACATACTGAGAGTTTTACTTGGTGATATGGTGCTGCTGGTGATAGACAACATACTGAGAGTTTTACTTGGTGATATGGTGCTGCTGGTGATAGACAACATACTCAGTTTTACTTGGTGATATGGTGCTGCTAGTGAGAGACAACATACTGAGAGTTTTACTTGGTGATATGGTGCTGCTAGTGATAGAAACCATACTGAGGGTTTTACTTGGTGATATGGTGCTGCTGGTGATAGACAACATACTGAGAGTTTTACTTGGTGATATGGTGCTGCTAGTGATAGACAACATACTGAGAGTTTTACTTGGTGATATGGTGCTGCTAGTGAGAGACAGCACACTGAGAGTTTTACTTGGTGATATGGTGCTGCTAGTGACAGAAACCATACTGAGATTTGTACTTGGTGATATGGTGCTGCTGGTGATAGACAACATACTGAGAGTTTTACTTGCTGATATGGTGCTGCTAGTGATAGAAACCATACTGAGTGTTGTACTTGGTGATATGGTGCTGCTAGTAATAGACAACATACTGAGCGTTGTACTTGGTGATATGGTGCTGCTGGTGATAGACAACATACTGAGAGTTTTACTTGGTGATATGGTGCTGCTAGTGAGAGACAACATACTGAGAGTTGTACTTGGTGATATGGTGCTGCTAGTGAGAGACAACATACTGATAGTTGTACTTGGTGATATGGTGCTGCTAGTGAGAGACAACATACTGAGAGTTTTACTTGGTGATATGGTGCTGCTAGTGATAGACAACATACTGATAGTTTTACTTGGTGATATGGTGCTGCTGGTGATAGACAACATACTGAGAGTTTTACTTGGTGATATGGTGCTGCTAGTGAGAGACAACATACTGAAAGTTTTACTTGGTAATAGGTTGCTGCTAGTGATAGAAACCATACTGAGAGTTTTACTTGGTGATATGGTGCTGCTGGTGATAGACAACATACTGAGAGTTTTACTTGGTGATATGGTGCTGCTAGTGAGAGACAACACACTGAGAGTTTTACTTGGTGATATGGTGCTACTAGTGATAGAAACCCTACTGAGATTTGTACTTGGTGATATGGTGCTGCTGGTGATAGACAACATACTGAGAGTTTTACTTGGTGATATGGTGCTGCTTGTGATAAACAACATACTGAGAGTTGTACTTGGTGATATGGTGCTGCTGGTGATAGACAACATACTGAGAGTTTTACTTGGTGATATGGTGCTGCTAGTGATAGACAACATACTGAGAGTTTTACTTGGTGATATGGTGCTGCTAGTGAGAGACAACATACTGAGAGTTGTACTTGGTGATATGGTGCTGCTAGTGAGAGACAACATACTGAGAGTTTTACTTGGTGATATGGTGCTGCTGGTGATAGACAACATACTGATAGTTTTACTTGGTGATATGGTGCTGCTAGTGAGAGACAACATACTGAAAGTTTTACTTGGTAATAGGTTGCTGCTAGTGATAGAAACCATACTGAGAGTTTTACTTGGTGATATGGTGCTGCTGGTGATAGACAACATACTGAGAGTTTTACATTTGGTATATGGTGCTGCTAGTGAGAGACAACACACTGAGAGTTTTACTTGGTGATATGGTGCTACTAGTGATAGAAACCCTACTGAGATTTGTACTTGGTGATATGGTGCTGCTGGTGATAGACAACATACTGAGAGTTTTACTTGGTGATATGGTGTTGCTTGTGATAAACAACATACTGAGAGTTGTACTTGGTGATATGGTGCTGCTGGTGATAGACAACATACTGAGCGTTTTACTTGGTGATATGGTGCTGCTAGTGATAGAAACCATACTGAGTGTTGTACTTGGTGATATGGTGCTGCTAGTAATAGACAACATACTGAGCGTTGTACTTGGTGATATGGTGCTGCTAGTGATAGACAACATACTGAGAGTTTTACTTGGTGATATGGTGCTGCTAGTGAGAGACAACATACTGAGAGTTGTACTTGGTGATATGGTGCTGCTAGTGAGAGACAACATACTGAGAGTTGTACTTGGTGATATGGTGCTGCTAGTGAGAGACAACATACTGAGAGTTTTACTTGGTGATATGGTGCTGCTAGTGATAGACAACATACTGATAGTTTTACTTGGTGATATGGTGCTGCTGGTGATAGACAACATACTGAAGTTTTACTTGGTGATATGGTGCTGCTAGTGAGAGACAACATACTGAAAGTTTTACTTGGTAATAGGTTGCTGCTAGTGATAGAAACCATACTGAGAGTTTTACTTGGTGATATGGTGCTGCTGGTGATAGACAACATACTGAGAGTTTTACTTGGTGATATGGTGCTGCTAGTGAGAGACAACACACTGAGAGTTTTACTTGGTGATATGGTGCTACTAGTGATAGAAACCCTACTGAGATTTGTACTTGGTGATATGGTGCTGCTGGTGATAGACAACATACTGAGAGTTTTACTTGGTGATATGGTGCTGCTTGTGATAAACAACATACTGAGAGTTGTACTTGGTGATATGGTGCTGCTGGTGATAGACAACATACTGAGAGTTTTACTTGGTGATATGGTGCTGCTAGTGATAGACAACATACTGAGAGTTTTACTTGGTGATATGGTGCTGCTAGTGAGAGACAACATACTGAGAGTTGTACTTGGTGATATGGTGCTGCTAGTGAGAGACAACATACTGAGAGTTTTACTTGGTGATATGGTGCTGCTGGTGATAGACAACATACTGATAGTTTTACTTGGTGATATGGTGCTGCTAGTGAGAGACAACATACTGAAAGTTTTACTTGGTAATAGGTTGCTGCTAGTGATAGAAACCATACTGAGATTTTTACTTGGTGATATGGTGCTGCTGGTGATAGACAACATACTGAGAGTTTTACATTTGGTATATGGTGCTGCTAGTGAGAGACAACACACTGAGAGTTTTACTTGGTGATATGGTGCTACTAGTGATAGAAACCCTACTGAGATTTGTACTTGGTGATATGGTGCTGCTGGTGATAGACAACATACTGAGAGTTTTACTTGGTGATATGGTGCTGCTTGTGATAAACAACATACTGAGAGTTGTACTTGGTGATATGGTGCTGCTGGTGATAGACAACATACTGAGCGTTTTACTTGGTGATATGGTGCTGCTAGTGATAGAAACCATACTGAGTGTTGTACTTGGTGATATGGTGCTGCTAGTAATAGACAACATACTGAGCGTTGTACTTGGTGATATGGTGCTGCTAGTGATAGACAACATACTGAGAGTTTTACTTGGTGATATGGTGCTGCTAGTGAGAGACAACATACTGAGAGTTGTACTTGGTGATATGGTGCTGCTAGTGAGAGACAACATACTGAGAGTTGTACTTGGTGATATGGTGCTGCTAGTGAGAGACAACATACTGAGAGTTTTACTTGGTGATATGGTGCTGCTAGTGATAGACAACATACTGATAGTTTTACTTGGTGATATGGTGCTGCTGGTGATAGACAACATACTGAGAGTTTTACTTGGTGATATGGTGCTGCTAGTGAGAGACAACATACTGAAAGTTTTACTTGGTAATAGGTTGCTGCTAGTGATAGAAACCATACTGAGAGTTTTACTTGGTGATATGGTGCTGCTGGTGATAGACAACATACTGAGAGTTTTACTTGGTGATATGGTGCTGCTAGTGAGAGACAACACACTGAGAGTTTTACTTGGTGATATGGTGCTACTAGTGATAGAAACCCTACTGAGATTTGTACTTGGTGATATGGTGCTGCTGGTGATAGACAACATACTGAGAGTTTTACTTGGTGATATGGTGCTGCTTGTGATAAACAACATACTGAGAGTTGTACTTGGTGATATGGTGCTGCTGGTGATAGACAACATACTGAGAGTTTTACTTGGTGATATGGTGCTGCTAGTGATAGACAACATACTGAGAGTTTTACTTGGTGATATGGTGCTGCTAGTGAGAGACAACATACTGAGAGTTGTACTTGGTGATATGGTGCTGCTAGTGAGAGACAACATACTGAGAGTTTTACTTGGTGATATGGTGCTGCTAGTGATAGACAACATACTGATAGTTTTACTTGGTGATATGGTGCTGCTGGTGATAGACAACATACTGAGAGTTTTACTTGGTGATATGGTGCTGCTAGTGAGAGACAACATACTGAAAGTTTTACTTGGTAATAGGTTGCTGCTAGTGATAGAAACCATACTGAGAGTTTTACTTGGTGATATGGTGCTGCTGGTGATAGACAACATACTGAGAGTTGTACTTGGTGATATGGTGCTGCTAGTGAGAGACAACACACTGAGAGTTTTACTTGGTGATATGGTGCTACTAGTGATAGAAACCCTACTGAGATTTGTACTTGGTGATATGGTGCTGCTGGTGATAGACAACATACTGAGAGTTTTACTTGGTGATATGGTGCTGCTTGTGATAAACAACATACTGAGAGTTGTACTTGGTGATATGGTGCTGCTGGTGATAGACAACATACTGAGCGTTTTACTTGGTGATATGGTGCTGCTAGTGATAGACAACATACTGAGAGTTTTACTTGGTGATATGGTGCTGCTGGTGATAGACAACATACTCAGTTTTACTTGGTGATATGGTGCTGCTGGTAATAGACAACATACTGAGAGTTTTACTTGGTGATATGGTGCTGCTGGTGATAGACAACATAATGAGAGTTGTACTTGGTGATATGGTGCTGCTAGTGATAGACAACATACTGAGAGTTGTACTTGGTGATATGGTGCTGCTAGTGATAGACAACATACTGAGAGTTTTACTTGGTGATATGGTGCTGCTAGTGTTAGAAACCATACTGAGTGTTGTACTTGGTGATATGGTGCTGCTAGTGAAAGACAACATACTGAGAGTTGTACTTGGTGATATGGTGCTGCTAGTGATTGACAACATACTGAGAGTTTTACTTGGTGATATGGTGCTGCTAGTGAAAGACAACATACTGAGAGTTTTACTTGGTGATATGGTGCTGCTAGTGATAGACAACATACTGAGTTTTACTTGTTGATATGGTGCTGCTAGTGAAAGACAACATACTGAGAGTTTTACTTGGTGATATGGTGCTGCTAGTGATAGACAACATACTGAGAGTTTTACTTGGTGATATGGTGCTGCTGGTGATAGACAACATACTCAGTTTTACTTGGTGATATGGTGCTGCTAGTGATAGACAACATACTGAGAGTTTTACTTGGTGATATGGTGCTGCTGGTGATAGACAACATACTGAGAGTTTTACTTGGTGATATGGTGCTGCTGGTGATAGACAACATACTGAGAGTTTTACTTGGTGATATGGTGCTGCTTGTGATAAACAACATACTGAGAGTTGTACTTGGTGATATGGTGCTGCTGGTGATAGACAACATACTGAGAGTTTTACTTGGTGATATGGTGCTGCTAGTGATAGACAACATACTGAGAGTTTTACTTGGTGATATGGTGCTGCTAGTGAGAGACAACATACTGAGAGTTGTACTTGGTGATATGGTGCTGCTAGTGAGAGACAACATACTGAGAGTTTTACTTGGTGATATGGTGCTGCTGGTGATAGACAACATACTGATAGTTTTACTTGGTGATATGGTGCTGCTAGTGAGAGACAACATACTGAAAGTTTTACTTGGTAATAGGTTGCTGCTAGTGATAGAAACCATACTGAGAGTTTTACTTGGTGATATGGTGCTGCTGGTGATAGACAACATACTGAGAGTTTTACATTTGGTATATGGTGCTGCTAGTGAGAGACAACACACTGAGAGTTTTACTTGGTGAAATGGTGCTACTAGTGATAGAAACCCTACTGAGATTTGTACTTGGTGATATGGTGCTGCTGGTGATAGACAACATACTGAGAGTTTTACTTGGTGATATGGTGCTGCTTGTGATAAACAACATACTGAGAGTTGTACTTGGTGATATGGTGCTGCTGGTGATAGACAACATACTGAGCGTTTTACTTGGTGATATGGTGCTGCTAGTGATAGAAACCATACTGAGTGTTGTACTTGGTGATATGGTGCTGCTAGTAATAGACAACATACTGAGCGTTGTACTTGGTGATATGGTGCTGCTAGTGATAGACAACATACTGAGAGTTTTACTTGGTGATATGGTGCTGCTAGTGAGAGACAACATACTGAGAGTTGTACTTGGTGATATGGTGCTGCTAGTGAGAGACAACATACTGAGAGTTGTACTTGGTGATATGGTGCTGCTAGTGAGAGACAACATACTGTGAGTTTTACTTGGTGATATGGTGCTGCTAGTGATAGACAACATACTGATAGTTTTACTTGGTGATATGGTGCTGCTGGTGATAGACAACATACTGAGAGTTTTACTTGGTGATATGGTGCTGCTAGTGAGAGACAACATACTGAAAGTTTTACTTGGTAATAGGTTGCTGCTAGTGATAGAAACCATACTGAGAGTTTTACTTGGTGATATGGTGCTGCTGGTGATAGACAACATACTGAGAGTTTTACTTGGTGATATGGTGCTGCTAGTGAGAGACAACACACTGAGAGTTTTACTTGGTGATATGGTGCTACTAGTGATAGAAACCCTACTGAGATTTGTACTTGGTGATATGGTGCTGCTGGTGATAGACAACATACTGAGAGTTTTACTTGGTGATATGGTGCTGCTTGTGATAAACAACATACTGAGAGTTGTACTTGGTGATATGGTGCTGCTGGTGATAGACAACATACTGAGAGTTTTACTTGGTGATATGGTGCTGCTAGTGATAGACAACATACTGAGAGTTTTACTTGGTGATATGGTGCTGCTAGTGAGAGACAACATACTGAGAGTTGTACTTGGTGATATGGTGCTGCTAGTGAGAGACAACATACTGAGAGTTTTACTTGGTGATATGGTGCTGCTAGTGATAGACAACATACTGATAGTTTTACTTGGTGATATGGTGCTGCTGGTGATAGACAACATACTGAGAGTTTTACTTGGTGATATGGTGCTGCTAGTGAGAGACAACATACTGAAAGTTTTACTTGGTAATAGGTTGCTGCTAGTGATAGAAACCATACTGAGAGTTTTACTTGGTGATATGGTGCTGCTGGTGATAGACAACATACTGAGAGTTGTACTTGGTGATATGGTGCTGCTAGTGAGAGACAACACACTGAGAGTTTTACTTGGTGATATGGTGCTACTAGTGATAGAAACCCTACTGAGATTTGTACTTGGTGATATGGTGCTGCTGGTGATAGACAACATACTGAGAGTTTTACTTGGTGATATGGTGCTGCTTGTGATAAACAACATACTGAGAGTTGTACTTGGTGATATGGTGCTGCTGGTGATAGACAACATACTGAGCGTTTAACTTGGTGATATGGTGCTGCTAGTGATAGACAACATACTGAGAGTTTTACTTGGTGATATGGTGCTGCTGGTGATAGACAACATACTCAGTTTTACTTGGTGATATGGTGCTGCTGGTAATAGACAACATACTGAGAGTTTTACTTGGTGATATGGTGCTGCTGGTGATAGACAACATAATGAGAGTTGTACTTGGTGATATGGTGCTGCTAGTGATAGACAACATACTGAGAGTTGTACTTGGTGATATGGTGCTGCTAGTGATAGACAACATACTGAGAGTTTTACTTGGTGATATGGTGCTGCTAGTGTTAGAAACCATACTGAGTGTTGTACTTGGTGATATGGTGCTGCTAGTGAAAGACAACATACTGAGAGTTGTACTTGGTGATATGGTGCTGCTAGTGATTGACAACATACTGAGAGTTTTACTTGGTGATATGGTGCTGCTAGTGAAAGACAACATACTGAGAGTTTTACTTGGTGATATGGTGCTGCTAGTGATAGACAACATACTGAGTTTTACTTGTTGATATGGTGCTGCTAGTGAAAGACAACATACTGAGAGTTTTACTTGGTGATATGGTGCTGCTGGTGATAGACAACATACTCAGTTTTACTTGGTGATATGGTGCTGCTAGTGATAGACAACATACTGAGAGTTTTACTTGGTGATATGGTGCTGCTGGTGATAGACAACATACTGAGAGTTTTACTTGGTGATATGGTGCTGCTGGTGATAGACAACATACTGAGAGTTTTACTTGGTGATATGGTGCTGCTAGTGATAGACAACATACTGAGAGTTTTACTTGGTGATATGGTGCTGCTGGTGATAGACAACATACTCAGTTTTACTTGGTGATATGGTGCTGCTGGTAATAGACAACATACTGAGAGTTTTACTTGGTGATATGGTGCTGCTGGTGATAGACAACATACTGAGAGTTTTACTTGGTGATATGGTGCTGCTGGTGATAGACAACATACTGAGAGTTGTACTTGGTGATATGGTGCTGCTAGTGATTTACAACATACTGAGAGTTGTACTTGGTGATATGGTGCTGCTAGTGAAAGACAACATACTGAGAGTTTTACTTGGTGATATGGTGCTGCTAGTGATAGACAACATACTGAGAGTTTTACTTGGTGATATGGTGCTGCTAGTGATAGACAACATACTGAGAGTTTTACTTGGTGATATGGTGCTGCTAGTGAGAGACAACATACTGAGAGTTTTACTTGGTGATATGGTGCTGCTAGTGATAGAAACCATACTGAGGGTTTTACTTGGTGATATGGTGCTGCTGGTGATAGACAACATACTGAGAGTTTTACTTGGTGATATGGTGCTGCTAGTGATAGACAACATACTGAGAGTTTTACTTGGTGATATGGTGCTGCTAGTGAGAGACAACACACTGAGAGTTTTACTTGGTGATATGGTGCTGCTAGTGACAGAAACCATACTGAGATTTGTACTTGGTGATATGGTGCTGCTGGTGATAGACAACATACTGAGAGTTTTACTTGGTGATATGGTGCTGCTAGTGATAGAAACCATACTGAGTGTTGTACTTGGTGATATGGTGCTGCTGGTGATAGACAACATACTGAGAGTTTTACTTGGTGATATGGTGCTGCTAGTGATAGACAACATACTGAGAGTTTTACTTGGTGATATGGTGCTGCTAGTGAGAGACAACATACTGAGAGTTGTACTTGGTGATATGGTGCTGCTAGTGAGAGACAACATACTGAGAGTTGTACTTGGTGATATGGTGCTGCTAGTGAGAGACAACATACTGAGAGTTTTACTTGGTGATATGGTGCTGCTAGTGATAGACAACATACTGATAGTTTTACTTGGTGATATGGTGCTGGTAGTGATAGACAACATACTGAGAGTTTTACTTGGTGATATGGTGCTGCTAGTGAGAGACAACATACTGAAAGTTTTACTTGGTAATAGGTTGCTGCTAGTGATAGAAACCATACTGAGAGTTTTACTTGGTGATATGGTGCTGCTGGTGATAGACAACATACTGAGAGTTTTACTTGGTGATATGGTGCTGCTAGTGAGAGACAACACACTGAGAGTTTTACTTGGTGATATGGTGCTACTAGTGATAGAAACCCTACTGAGATTTGTACTTGGTGATATGGTGCTGCTGGTGATAGACAACATACTGAGAGTTTTACTTGGTGATATGGTGCTGCTTGTGATAAACAACATACTGAGAGTTGTACTTGGTGATATGGTGCTGCTGGTGATAGACAACATACTGAGAGTTTTACTTGGTGATATGGTGCTGCCAGTGATAGACAACATACTGAGAGTTTTACTTGGTGATATGGTGCTGCTAGTGAGAGACAACATACTGAGAGTTGTACTTGGTGATATGGTGCTGCTAGTGAGAGACAACATACTGAGAGTTGTACTTGGTGATATGGTGCTGTTAGTGAGAGACAACATACTGAGAGTTTTACTTGGTGATATGGTGCTGCTAGTGATAGACAACATACTGAGAGTTGTACTTGGTGATATGGTGCTGCTGGTGATAGACAACATACTGAGAGTTTTACTTGGTGATATGGTGCTGCTAGTGAGAGACAACATACTGAAAGTTTTACTTGGTAATAGGTTGCTGCTAGTGATAGAAACCATACTGAGAGTTTTACTTGGTGATATGGTGCTGCTAGTGATAAACAACATACTGAGAGTTGTACTTGGTGATATGGTGCTGCTGGTGATAGACAACATACTGAGAGTTTTACTTGGTGATATGGTGCTGCTAGTGATAGACAACATACTGAGAGTTTTACTTGGTGATATGGTGCTGCTGGTGATAGATAACATACTCAGTTTTACTTGGTGATATGGTGCTGCTGGTAATAGACAACATACTGAGAGTTTTACTTGGTGATATGGTGCTGCTGGTGACAGACAACATACTGAGAGTTGTACTTGGTGATATGGTGCTGCTAGTGATTTACAACATACTGAGAGTTGTACTTGGTGATATGGTGCTGCTAGTGAAAGACAACATACTGAGAGTTTTACTTGGTGATATGGTGCTGCTAGTGATAGACAACATACTGAGAGTTTTACTTGGTAATATGGTGCTGCTAGTGATAAACAACATACTGAGAGTTGTACTTGGTGATATGGTGCTGCTAGTGATTTACAACATACTGAGAGTTGTACTTGGTGATATGGTGCTGCTAGTGAAAGACAACATACTGAGAGTTTTACTTGGTGATATGGTGCTGCTAGTGAGAGACAACATACTGAGAGTTGTACTTGGTGATATGGTGCTGCTAGTGAGAGACAACATACTGAGAGTTGTACTTGGTGATATGGTGCTGCTAGTGAGAGACAACATACTGAGAGTTTTACTTGGTGATATGGTGCTGCTAGTGATAGACAACATACTGATAGTTTTACTTGGTGATATGGTGCTGCTGGTGATAGACAACATACTGAGAGTTTTACTTGGTGATATGGTGCTGCTAGTGAGAGACAACATACTGAAAGTTTTACTTGGTAATAGGTTGCTGCTAGTGATAGAAACCATACTGAGAGTTTTACATGGTGATATGGTGCTGCTGGTGATAGAGAACATACTGAGAGTTTTACTTGGTGATATGGTGCTGCTAGTGAGAGACAACACACTGAGAGTTTTACTTGGTGATATGGTGCTACTAGTGATAGAAACCCTACTGAGATTTGTACTTGGTGATATGGTGCTGCTGGTGATAGACAACATACTAAGAGTTTTACTTGGTGATATGGTGCTGCTTGTGATAAACAACATACTGAGAGTTGTACTTGGTGATATGGTGCTGCTAGTGATAGACAACATACTGAGAGTTTTACTTGGTGATATAGTGCTGCTGGTGATAGACAACATACTGAGAGTTTTACTTGGTGATATGGTGCTGCTGGTGATAGAAAACATACTGAGAGTTTTACTTGGTGATATGGTGCTGGTAGTGATAGACAACATACTGAGAGTTTTACTTGGTGATATGGTGCTGCTAGTGATAGACAACATACTGAGTTTTGTACTTGGTGATATGGTGCTGCTAGTGATAGACAACATACTCAGTTTTACTTGGTGATATGGTGCTGGTAGTGAGAGACAACATACTCAGTTTTACTTGGTGATATGGTGCTGCTAATGATAGACAACATACTGAGAGTTTTACTTGGTGATATGGTGCTGCTAGTGATAGACAACATACTGAGAGTTTTACTTGGTGATATGGTGCTGCTAGTGATAGACAACACACTGAGAGTTTTACTTGGTGATATGGTGCTGCTAGTGAGAGACAACACACTCAGTTTTACTTGGTGATATGGTGCTGCTAGTGATAGACAACATACGGAGAGTTTTACTTGGTGATATGGTGCTGCTGGCGATAGACAACATACTGAGAGTTTTACCTGGTGATATGGTGCTGCTAGTGAGAGACAACATACTCAGTTTTACTTGGTGATATGGTGCTGCTAGTGATAGACAACATACTGAAAGTTTTACTTGGTGATATTGTGCTGCTAGTGATAGACAACATACTGAAAGTTTTACTTGGTGATATGGTGCTGCTAGTGATAGACAACATACTGAGAGTTTTACTTGGTGATATGGTGCTGCTAGTGATAGACAACATACTGAGAGTTTTATTTGGTGATATGGTGCTGCTAGTGATAGACAACATACTGATAGTTTTACTTGGTGATATGGTGCTGCTAGTGTTAGAAACCATACTGAGTGTTGTACTTGGTGATATGGTGCTGCTAGTGAAAGACAACATACTGAGAGTTGTACTTGGTGATATGGTGCTGCTAGTGATAGACAACATACTGAGAGTTTTACTTGGTGATATGGTGCTGCTAGTGAAAGACAACATACTGAGAGTTTTACTTGGTGATATGGTGCTGCTAGTGAAAGACAACATACTGAGAGTTTTACTTGGTGATATGGTGCTGCTAGTGATAGACAACATACTGAGAGTTTTACTTGGTGATATGGTGCTGCTAGTGAAAGACAACATACTGAGTGTTTTACTTGGCGATATGGTGCTGCTAGTGATAGACAACATACTGAGAGTTTTACTTGGTGATATGGTGCTGCTGGTGATAGACAACATACTCAGTTTTACTTGGTGATATGGTGCTGCTGGTAATAGACAACATACTGAGAGTTTTACTTGGTGATATGGTGCTGCTGGTGATAGACAACATACTGAGAGTTGTACTTGGTGATATGGTGCTGCTAGTGATTTACAACATACTGAGAGTTGTAGTTGGTGATATGGTGCTGCTAGTGATAGACATCATACTGAGAGGTTTACTTTGTGATATGGTGCTGCTAGTGATAGACAACATACTGAGAGTTTTACTTGGTGATATGGTGCTGCTAGTGAGAGACAACATACTGAGAGTTTTACTTGGTGATATGGTGCTGCTAGTGATAGAAACCATACTGAGGGTTTTACTTGGTGATATGGTGCTGCTGGTGATAGACAACATACTGAGAGTTTTACTTGGTGATATGGTGCTGCTAGTGATAGACAACATACTGAGAGTTTTACTTGGTGATATGGTGCTGCTGGTGAGAGACAACACACTGAGAGTTTTACTTGGTGATATGGTGCTGCTAGTGACAGAAACCATACTGAGATTTGTACTTGGATATATGGTGCTGCTGGTGATAGACAACATACTGAGAGTTTTACTTGGTGAGATGGTGCTGCAAGTGATAGAAACCATACTGAGTGTTGTACTTGGTGATATGGTGCTGCTAGTAATAGACAACATACTGAGCGTTGTACTTGGTGATATGGTGCTGCTAGTGATAGACAACATACTGAGAGTTTTACTTGGTGATATGGTGCTGCTAATGAGAGACAACATACTGAGAGTTGTACTTGGTGATATGGTGCTGCTAGTGAGAGACAACATACTGAGAGTTGTACTTGGTGATATGGTGCTGCTAGTGAGAGACAACATACTGAGAGTTTTACTTGGTGATATGGTGCTGCTAGTGATATACAACATACTGATAGTTTTACTTGGTGATATGGTGCTGCTGGTGATAGACAACATACTGAGAGTTTTACTTGGTGATATGGTGCTGCTAGTGAGAGACAACATACTGAAAGTTTTACTTGGTAATAGGTTGCTGCTAGTGATAGAAACCATACTGAGAGTTTTACTTGGTGATAAGGTGCTGCTGGTGATAGACAACATATTGAGATTTTTATTTGGTGATATGGTGCTGCTAGTGAGAGACAAAACACTGAGAGTTTTACTTGGTGATATGGTGCTACTAGTGATAGAAACCCTACTGAGATTTGTACTTGGTGATATGGTGCTGCTGGTGATAGACAACATACTGAGAGTTTTACTTGGTGATATGGTGCTGCTTGTGATAAACAACATACTGAGAGTTGTACTTGGTGATATGGTGCTGCTAGTGATAGACAACATACTGAGAGTTTTACTTGGTGATATAGTGCTGCTGGTGATAGACAACATACTGAGAGTTTTACTTGGTGATATGGTGCTGCTGGTGATAGAAAACATACTGAGAGTTTTACTTGGTGATATGGTGCTGGTAGTGATAGACAACATACTGAGAGTTTTACTTGGTGATATGGTGCTGCTAGTGATAGACAACATACTGAGTTTTGTACTTGGTGATATGGTGCTGCTAGTGATAGACAACATACTCAGTTTTACTTGGTGATATGGTGCTGGTAGTGAGAGACAACATACTCAGTTTTACTTGGTGATATGGTGCTGCTAATGATAGACACCATACTGAGAGTTTTACTTGGTGATATGGTGCTGCTAGTGATAGACAACATACTGAGAGTTTTACTTGGTGATATGGTGCTGCTAGTGATAGACAACACACTGAGAGTTTTACTTGGTGATATGGTGCTGCTAGTGAGAGACAACATACTCAGTTTTACTTGGTGATATGGTGCTGCTAGTGATAGACAACATACGGAGAGTTTTACTTGGTGATATGGTGCTGCTGGCGATAGACAACATACTGAGAGTTTTACCTGGTGATATGGTGCTGCTAGTGAGAGACAACATACTCAGTTTTACTTGGTGATATGGTGCTGCTAGTGATAGACAACATACTGAAAGTTTTACTTGGTGATATTGTGCTGCTAGTGATAGACAACATACTGAAAGTTATACTTGGTGATATGGTGCTGCTAGTGATAGACAACATACTGAGAGTTTTACTTGGTGATATGGTGCTGCTAGTGATAGACAACATACTGAGAGTTTTATTTGGTGATATGGTGCTGCTAGTGATAGACAACATACTGATAGTTTTACTTGGTGATATGGTGCTGCTGGTGATAGACAACATACTGAGAGTTTTACTTGGTGATATGGTGCTGCTAGTGATAGACAACATACTGAGAGTTTTACTTGGTGATATGGTGCTGCTGGTGATAGACAACATACTCAGTTTTACTTGGTGATATGGTGCTGCTGGTAATAGACAACATACTGAGAGTTTTACTTGGTGATATGGTGCTGCTGGTGATAGACAACATACTGAGAGTTGTACTTGGTGATATGGTGCTGCTAGTGATTTACAACATACTGAGAGTTGTACTTGGTGATATGGTGCTGCTAGTGATAGACAACATACTGAGAGTTTTACTTGGTGATATGGTGCTGCTAGTGATAGACAACATACTGAGAGTTTTACTTGGTGATATGGTGCTGCTAGTGAGAGACAACATACTGAGAGTTTTACTTGGTGATATGGTGCTGCTAGTGATAGAAACCATACTGAGGGTTTTACTTGGTGATATGGTGCTGCTGGTGATAGACAACATACTGAGAGTTTTACTTGGTGATATCGTGCTGCTAGTGACAGAAACCATACTGAGATTTGTACTTGGTGATATGGTGCTGCTGGTGATAGACAACATACTGAGAGTTTTACTTGGTGATATGGTGCTGCTAGTGATAGAAACCATACTGAGTGTTGTACTTGGTGATATGGTGCTGCTAGTAATAGACAACATACTGAGCGTTGTACTTGGTGATATGGTGCTGCTAGTGATAGACAACATACTGAGAGTTTTACTTGGTGATATGGTGCTGCTAGTGAGAGACAACATACTGAGAGTTGTACTTGGTGATATGGTGCTGCTAGTGAGAGACAACATACTGAGAGTTGTACTTGGTGATATGGTGCTGCTAGTGAGAGACAACATACTGAGAGTTTTACTTGGTGATATGGTGCTGCTGGTGATAGACAACATACTGAGAGTTTTACTTGGTGATATGGTGCTGCTAGTGAGAGACAACATACTGAAAGTTTTACTTGGTAATAGGTTGCTGCTAGTGATAGAAACCATACTGAGAGTTTTACTTGGTGATATGGTGCTGCTGGTGATAGACAACATACTGAGAGTTTTACTTGGTGATATGGTGCTGCTAGTGAGAGACAACACACTGAGAGTTTTACTTGGTGATATGGTGCTACTAGTGATAGAAACCCTACTGAGATTTGTACTTGGTGATATGGTGCTGCTGGTGATAGACAACATACTGAGAGTTTTACTTGGTGATATGGTGCTGCTTGTGATAAACAACATACTGAGAGTTGTACTTGGTGATATGGTGCTGCTAGTGATAGACAACATACTGAGAGTTTTACTTGGTGATATAGTGCTGCTGGTGATAGACAACATACTGAGAGTTTTACTTGGTGATATGGTGCTGCTGGTGATAGAAAACGTACTGAGAGTTTTACTTGGTGATATGGTGCTGGTAGTGATAGACAACATACTGAGAGTTTTACTTGGTGATATGGTGCTGCTAGTGATAGACAACATACTGAGTTTTGTACTTGGTGATATGGTGCTGCTAGTGATAGACAACATACTCAGTTTTACTTGGTGATATGGTGCTGGTAGTGAGAGACAACATACTCAGTTTTACTTGGTGATATGGTGCTGCTAATGATAGTCAACATACTGAGAGTTTTACTTGGTGATATGGTGCTGCTAGTGATAGACAACATACTGAGAGTTTTACTTGGTGATATGGTGCTGCTAGTGATAGACAACATACTGAGAGTTTTACTTGGTGATATGGTGCTGCTAGTGAAAGACAACATGCTGAGAGTTTTACTTGGCGATATGGTGCTGCTAGTGATAGACAACATACTGAGAGTTTTACTTGGTGATATGGTGCTGCTGGTGATAGACAACATACTCAGTTTTACTTGGTGATATGTTGCTGCTAGTGATAGACAACATACTGAGAGTTTTACTTGGTGATATGGTGCTGCTGGTGATAGACAACATATTGAGAGTTTTACTTGGTGATATGGTGCTGCTGGTGATAGACAACATACTGAGAGTTTTACTTGGTGATATGGTGCTGCTAGTGATAGACAACATACTGAGAGTTTTACTTGGTGATATGGTGCTGCTGGTGATAGACAACATACTCAGTTTTACTTGGTGATATGGTGCTGCTGGTGATAGACAACATACTGAGAGTTGTACTTGGTGATATGGTGCTGCTAGTGATTTACAACATACTGAGAGTTGTACTTGGTGATATGGTGCTGCTAGTGATAGACAACATACTGAGAGTTTTACTTGGTGATATGGTGCTGCTGGTGATAGACAACATACTGAGAGTTTTACTTGGTGATATGGTGCTGCTAGTGAGAGACAACATACTGAGAGTTTTACTTGGTGATATGGTGCTGCTAGTGATAGAAACCATACTGAGGGTTTTACTTGGTGATATGGTGCTGCTGGTGATAGACAACATACTGAGAGTTTTACTTGGTGATATCGTGCTGCTAGTGACAGAAACCATACTGAGATTTGTACTTGGTGATATGGTGCTGCTGGTGATAGACAACATACTGAGAGTTTTACTTGGTGATATGGTGCTGCTAGTGATA